>NW_020438995.1:1491769-1519703 GCF_000699045.2 Agrilus planipennis | reverse complement strand
GAACAAAAATAAGCATGCAAAATAAAAACTAAATCAAATTAACTACAAGAAACTACAAAAAAAAACATGCAAAATAAAAAATTAATTTGAATAAAATCAACTTAATGAATTCTACTAGATAGAGCATGCAAGATAAAGAACTATTTCAACTATGGGGTCATCTTTGTCTTCTCCAACGTCGATCTGAAACAGATACGGTAGCAAATAGATTAATAAAGAGCAATTAAAATTAATTATATAAATTATTCTCACCTTAATTAATTGTAGAACGTAACGTTCCAAAGTTTACAGGTGTCAAAGCAAACTAACTCCAGGAGGAACACTGTAGCAGAGAAGTTGTTATTTCAGTGGAATTCAAGTAAATATCCAGTGGCTCTCACTCATGGGTTGAAAATTAACTGTATGATGTTACAAGGCGAAGACGAAACAGCAAATGAAGAATATAATCCACGAAAGACCACACCCATGTAGTATTGGCTGTTTCAGTATAACCAAACTGAACATTAATTCTCTCCCGTTTGTTGAATAACCTGCAGAAATGGACAAAAAACGTATTAATTACACTTATAATTAAGAAACACAAATAAAAACGCATCAAAAAGCAAGTAAAATTAGTTGACTTATAAAATAGCAAGTGTTACTTTCACGCCATTTTACATCGCAATCATAGATCACGACATAGATAAATGTCAAGTAACACAACGTTAAATTACGATGGACAATAGAAAACGGTTAAATAGAAAATCCATAGATAGATAAACTCCATAGATAGATCAATGATAAATGTCATTTTCTTCTGTGGAAAATAAAAACTGTCAGAGATATACATGCGCAATAACCTCTATTTATACTTTTTACAATAGGGAATTGTTAACAGAAATTTCATAACAGATTAATAAAGAGCAATTAATATTAATGAAGTCATGTACTCTCACCTTAATTAATTGTAGAAAGTGGCGTTCTGTGTACTGCAGACAATTTGTTGTTCCAGTCGCTTCCAAATTAATTAATTTCCAATTGCTCCCAATTGTTACGGCAAAAATTAACTGCATAATGTTGCAAAGTGAAGACGTCAAAAGCATCGGTTGCTTTAGTAGCATCAAAATTAACTGCAATTCTTTCTCATTTGTGGGGCAATCTATATAGAAACAGGGAAGAAAAAGTAATTAATTACAACTTTTAAAGAAAGTAAATCAGTAATATTTTCATCTGGCGATATAGTGGTAAAGTTAGAAGTTAACTTTCACCTTGATGGAAAGGCCAGTTCCACAATAATTCTGCTTTTTCCATTTCTGAAGTAAGGTACAAATGTCTAAGAAATCAAGTTCCTGGGACCCTCATTTACTAATTTTAATTGATACTGTTACATACCAGTTTATTGTCATAAAACCCTCCTTCAGCACATTGTCTCCATTCCCAAAGGAAAAAGGCACATTCATGCTCTCTTTATGACCATAGATAGGAACACACTTTTTGGAGTCAATGAAAACCGACACAATCAATGCTCCACAATTTAATGGCATCTGGAGTTCTTCTAACGTCTGTGTAAAATCAAATATTATGAAAAAGTATTCAAACACAATAAATTTAGCCCCCCCTATTAAGTAGAGTGCATAAATAAACTGTTAAAGTAACGTCGTACCCTTTTGTCTTTTAATATCAAACAATATGTATAATACAGCATGTATGCTCACCTTAATTAACTACAAGAGCATCCAGGATGAAAAGTTAACAGCTAAAACACCACAGGATACAACTTATCTTTTCAGTAAGCAAAGGATACCAGTTCCAATCTCTCAATTGTTGGCCAATCTGTAGAAACGGACAAAAACAATTATTAACTACATTTAATTAATAATATTTCAAAGGTGTTTGCTAAAATAATAGTTCACAACACAATCTACAATTCATAATAAGCTTTATTTAAGCCTTTTCACTTTTCTTCCTTTCTCTCAAATGAAAGTCAAAATATATGCCGGCAATAGATAAAAAAAATATACACTCCTATTAAATAAATGAAACACGAAATAAAACAAAAACACGTAATGAAAAACCACTATCAAAAAGGAATAAAATGGCAAAACTTTAAAATGGCGACGTGGCCACCTGGTGTCTTTTTCAAGACAAACCTTAACAATTTTGTTAATTTAATTTATGCTGTGGGCAATTGCAAAAACTAATAATGTAATATGAATCAATCAATCTAACCTTTCAGGCGTAGATAACAATAAAACTAATTCTACGAAAAAATTATCCCGGCAAGTTGAATGGGAATGAGACAGGAAGAAACGTGCTCCCACTACGAAACTTTACGAACTTATAATGTACCAAACGCGATTCATGCCTGTCGCGAAATTGCGATTGCTACTGCATGAAGCACTGATGACGTAGGCAAATGCCAATCAGAAGCATCAAATTAGATTTCTGCGACGGTTCGCGGCAAATATTTCGTAATTTAATCAATCGCGTGGCTAGTTTCACCCCCGTTTTACAGAATTGAATTTCTGTGTGTTTTTGCTTCGTGCAAGTTCCATCGCCCGATCACAACTCTGGCTCCAACTGAATACAAAAGCGAGAGAGATAGTGAAACTTAAAAAAGAGAGCAGTAGAGAAGATAATGAGTTTTTTCTTTTCTAGTTCGATTTAGAGATTTTCTACAATATAAATTATTTAAGGATAAGAAATAGTTTCCCGTCCTTAGAGATGGAATAGGTATTTTCATCAAATATAATTATACCTTTGAAATATACCTAGCCTCTATTCAATAAAAAATTCAAAAAAATCTGTTCACTATCAGTGAAGAAATAGCGAAACATACACATGAAAAGAGAAATACAGTCGAATTGAGAATTAATAAAAAAAATTATACATAAAGCCATGATTAAAAATACAAGAAAAGTAAACGGTTTGTTTTAGTTTATATATGAACATCTGTTAATTTTTTTTTTATTTTTTATTGTGTATTAGTGATTAATAAATACACAAATCAACGTATTTTACCGTGGTTACAATTTAATAATTTTTAGCAAATTAATATGTTTTCTTTCTTTGGTTTTATTTATACAAAATCAAATCAAAAGATTCTTAGTTAAATAAACTGTACGTATTATCATCAATTTATCAAGCAATAGACAAGAAATTGAACTTTTTAAACATTAAATGAATCAAATTAAGAAACTAAATAATTACTGTGTGACATTTAAGAAGTACCCCATTATTGTGCATAATTATAGTTTTTTTGATATATTAATGAACAACTTTTGTGATTAAGCTTTCGTGTCTGGGAATTAAATGAACAACCTTGACGTACAATATACGATAAACAATGTTAAATTGAAGGGTAAATAAAATTTAAACTTGAACTCATCTAATCTGCCAATGTTACTTATTCAGAATTTGAAGTTTTTATAAAATTAATAACGTCTACAATAATTATTTTATACCAACTTTTACGGGCAGATTAAATGTCGAGAGAGCGCTCTAGGCTAGCACCTCATAAGCGCCCCTCTGGCAGTCATATATTTTACAAAATACTTTTTTTTTATTAGGTACTTCCATATTTCTTTTTTTAGTTTTAAAAACTTCCGCGCGCGCCCCTTTTTAACCTTGCGCCCCTAGGCATATGCCTACTTTGCCTTATGGATAATCCGCTATTGGCTATATCACCTTTTGGTTTCTTTTAAACATCTAATTGAAATTAATTGACACTGCATTATGTGTAACTCGATTATTTTTCCTCGCCATTTTTCCTTGACAAGGTGTACAAGACAGAGTGTTTGCATAGGAGAGGCAGTTGACCTTAGAAAAAATTTAGTGCGAATTACATCATAATTTAGCAATCATGTTCATCGAGAAAAAAGTCGCAAATCCTCTTGATTTGGACAAAGTAACAGATAATTTTGCAATATAAATAAATACGCCGCATAAGTAGTTTTCCATTTAGCAAAGCTTCATGAGAAGTTGAATGCTAATACCTACATATTGTTTTAAATTTTATGTTATATCTGCCTTCCTTGTTTTTTAGCGTAAATTTTAGCATTCTAATTAATTATTAATAATAATTTGTATTTTTACACGGGTTTTAATTCACCTATGCAGTACAGTACAGTACAGTACATTCGAATTACTATTTAGTATACGTATAGATTAGTTCAATGCATGCATAAAAATATAATAAACATTATTTAAAGTTAAATAGTTAATGCAATTCAAAATAGCCCAAAAGGCTTGAACGGTCGAGAATAATTGTGAAAACAAATTAAAAGTCCGTGTTTTCAAACCGCATGTCAATGAAAAGAAAGGCAGTTTTAGTTATAAAACCCTTGTGAAGAAATTGACAAGCAATTTTCATTGGCATAAAAGGGTGGGAAATTTTCATTTTTAATTTTTATTTGAGATAATTCAAAATTACAACTAGTTTTTCCATTCCTGTGCCAACGAAAAGTGCATACTACTTCGTACGGGGGTGTTAGGTAAAACTAAAACTTCATGTTTTTTTATTAGCATGAAATTTTTGAAAACAAGGATTTATCTAAAATACAATGGTTTTTAAAATTGTAAACGTTAGATGACTAAAAAAAACTGTTGCATATTTCTCAATCTTTAAACACAAAAAAGAGGCAGGTTTATTACTTTTCTTCTTCATAAATCGCTATTTTTGATAAAGAAACATCTGTCTTACATTATTTCATTTATATATTCTCATAACAAGTTTTCCATATAAAGCTAACACTTTTTTGTCCGCATTTTTAACTATAAAGGCCTTCGCCTTTCTCTATCAGTATTACTATAAAAAATTGTAATGTACAGGACACAATACAAAAATGTCCACTTAGAAAAATATATAAAACAAAGTGAAAACGTTCATTTACATCAACAGTGTTAAGTGCTGTAAAATCACAACTAATTTCATAGACTACTTAAGTACCAAATAAATTTAGATTATTTAATTAAAATCCAAATATTTAGTTGTTTACAAATTTCGACTTACACTGTAGCATTTCTATCTTTATCTACTAGACTACAGCGCACTCATTTAATTTCGCGGGAATAATTCAAATCAAAAATACTTTTAAACACTGCTCGTGATTGTTAGTCCTTCATATAGGCAACACACTGTACTGCAAAGTATTCTCGTCAACAGAAGTAGCCTCATAACATTTAATGTAATTTAGTACTTTCAGTTTGTTTAATAAAGGAGAAATGAATTTATCAAATTATAAAAAAATACGTTTTTAAATTGGAGGTTAAAGCTGCACAGCAGTAATTTAATCTATGAAATTCTTTTCACTATTGTCTCGGAACAACTTTACTACGTTCTGGTACTTTCAGCTCGTTTAATAAAGAAAGAATTAAATTATCAAGAAACAAAAATAAATTTTTTATATTTAGTATTGAAATTATACCCCGAAAATTTCCAATTATAAAGTTAATTTCAGTGATGCCCTACTACACTTTCAATAAATTTTGGTACTTGCAGCTGTTTATTAAAAAGGTAATTTATCAAAAAATTAAAAGGAAGCTTTAAAAAGGGGGGTTGAAAGTGTACCCCAGTAATTCCCAACTATAAAATCGTTGCACTGATGCCTTGCAACAACTTTAGTACATTTTGGTACTTTCAGCTTATTTAATAAGGAAAAAAAATATTTATCAAGAACTACATCAACCAATACAATCAAAATGAACTTTATGCTCAACATAATCTGTACGAACAGACAAAAAAATAATTAGCTAAATGTAGTGACTAAAAGTTGTAAATCAATATTCCCTAATGCTTTACTAATTTTTTTCTACACTTTTCTCCCATCGAGTTGCAATCCAATGAGTTTTGATAATGTTTATGTGAAATTGTTACATTAAACAATCTATCAAATCATACTTAATTTAGTCTCCATAGTTAAGAATTCTATAACAGAATCTTAAACAATAGTGTTGAGCACCATAGAAGTTTTTATTATAACGGTACCAAAGGGATAACTTACACACTGATAATATTCAGTAACCAGTACCTACTTTCTTATTTTAATGTAATTTTTAATTAGGTCATGCATTCTTACCTTAATAAAGTACAAAATGTTTTCACGTGAAGAAGACAAACGAAAACGAAGTGTAGGTAGAACTGCGTCACCAACACCATCCATTTGAGGATACTTAGTAATACTTAAATAAACTTCATTATGCTTTCATTTTATCAATCTATAAAAGAACAAAGAAAAAACGAAGTAGTTACACAATTACTGAAAAAGACATGAAAAATTAAAAAGTACTTAAAGATAAGAGATATATGGTGGGCCGTAAATAAGTGTTGTACATATATCCCTTATCTATGTCAAATGTAAAACCAAGTAAAACCAAAACCTAACATACATAATTTTCCATTGAACAAAAAAAGGAACATTGCATATGCTCAGATTTATCAATTAATCAATAAATAAACTAAAATAGTCATACAATTTCAAGTTTCTAAATTCTAGCTAGATTAAATATAAATAATAAATAATCAGAATGGTTGTTTCGTATTCTGACATAATTCTAATTAATTAAAAAATAAGGTGCTAGTTTATCAAATTAAATTCTGAAGCCTTATGCAGTACAGTTATTGCAATACATATTTACAAATTCATTATTTGACTATTAACACATGTCTAATTAGTAAACCTAGGTACCTAATATTTTTTAAATAATTACCATATTTTCTCTATCCACATAAACTAAAAATACCATTAATAGACATTTAACGTTATTTTTACCTACGCAAATCTTTGAAGGCCTAAGACCAATTAGTAGGAATTTATGTAGCATGGCTCTCTACAACAGCAGCATTCCGTACAATAGCAAATAGTGTAACTTGAAAAAGATATAATTTGATTATTTTACATAAAATATCGTAGGAAGATTACGAGTGAAATATGTATATAAGTATTAACATTGTATAAAGTTAATGTTTTTTCGTGTTTTTTAGTGAAAAGTAAAACATCACATTAGGTTTAACAAATAGAAATATATTAAAAGAAAATTAAACTAAGGATGTCACAACATACCTAATAAAAAAAATTAAGACAACAACTATTCAGTTTCCACTATCCAGTTTTGTTAATAAAAATACTGTTAATTGTCAATCACTGTTTACTAATAAAATAAACACGACCCTATTTCGTATTCTACTGTATTCCATAGATTATATATTCTTATCTATCAGAGAATAGCATACAGCTTAGCCATAGATAAAAGTTTACTAAGTTTAATCCATAGGCTTGACGATTAATTAACTAAGCACTCTATGACCAACAGTATACACACTGATGTGGCTATTGTGTCGAAAACGGAATCACAAAAAATAAATATTTGTTTAAACGCCTTTTTTTGGCATAAGAATTTCAGGGGAAATATACGGAAATTTCATAAATAAACTAAAAATAAGAAAAATTGGGAACGCATTTGTATTGTTGCTTAGCTGTCAAGCTTTTTGCTATAACCTTTTTCCCTTTTTATCGTCTATGGACTTTTATAGTTGTAAGTGGAACTCGCAACCACGTTGTTAGGTAAGTTTTTTATTAGAGCTTGTTTTTTGTGATTTATTTTTAATTTACAATCAGAATCACTTAGAAAATTAGTTTATAACACTTTCATTTATATGTGGTAATAATCGCTATTTCCTTGGAAGTAGTCGAATTATAAATCATTTCGTCTTGGTCTTTAGGTTATGTCGACAAGTGAAAATCGTTTCTATTTACAGATAGTTGAAGCAGCATGCAAATTTTTGTGAAAACTCTTACCGGAAAAACAATCACCCTTGAGGTTGAACCCTCAGACACAATCGAAAATGTAAAGGCGAAGATTCAAGACAAGGAAGGTATTCCTCCTGATCAACAGAGGTTAATTTTCGCTGGTAAGCAATTAGAAGATGGCCGTACTCTTTCTGACTATAACATTCAGAAAGAATCGACCTTACACTTGGTGTTACGTTTAAGAGGAGGTATTATTGAACCATCATTACGTATCTTGGCTCAGAAATACAATTGTGACAAAATGATATGTCGCAAGTGCTATGCCAGGTTACACCCACGTGCTACTAATTGCCGCAAGAAGAAATGTGGCCACACCAACAATTTACGCCCCAAGAAGAAGCTAAAATAGATGACCAGGGGAAGAAGAAATTGGTTGCTTTGGGCAAGATTATTTCAAAATACTTTATATCAATGTAAAATTTGATTAAAATAAAAATATGAAAAACAAAGGAAGTCTATGAGAAAATTTTTTAAAAATATATATATCCACTAATTACTGAACTTTGTAGTTACTGAAATTTGACTAAATGATTGGAATATAATTAGTGTTCAGTAAAAAAGTTAAAAACTTACAGAAGAAAAGTCATTATATAAACAGCTAATTAACTTTCAAAACACTACTTAATGCGGATTTAATTAAAATTTCAAAATATTGGCACCATGATATATATAACATATTTATATGTTCCTGTAATTGGGTCACTATATGAAGTTAATTACAAAAAAATGAGATGTAATAATATGAGCTTTTCTATCTATTCTTTAAAATAAAACGTGAAGTGTATGATTACTCAAATCTCTTGAAGATTATTAAGACAGACTATTTTCGTCAAATTATTCGGGATTTAAGCAAATTATTATCCAATTGTAAAATACCGATTCGTTTGCGTCAAGTGGACTAAATATATTTCCACTAAATTAAAAAAGAAAAATAAGGGAAGCAAATATTAACTATATAAACTTTCATTCTGTTTTAGACTAATTACTGAGGTATATAAAATAAGTAACTAACAACAAAAATATATTTTCGTAAAAAAAAACAAAAACAGCAATATTTTACCTTAAACTAGCATACTTTTTGTATATATCCAAATCCCTTTTGATAGGATTAAATCCTCCATATTTGCCAACTCTCAGATACCTTTTGTAGATATCAATTGATTCTGGTTTGACTTGTGGAACAGCAACTTGGAATGAGGAGTCATTTGAAAAATTACTGGTTGGAGTCCACGACGATATGTTACAACTTTTTATTGTACCATTGGCCTTCTTCCCAATAAGGACGTACCTAAAATTCTTTAAATTAACTCTTTTCTTTAATTAGAATAAAAAAAATCATTAGTTGCAGATTCCATATGGTAATATTTAATATATAAGTTCTAACGTATACTTGCTTTTTATACAGTAGCAGATCTGAAGACTTTGGTGGTACAATTTCAGTACCATATGCTTGTAACATAGAGGGAAATAATGTTCCCTAATGCTTTACTAATTTTTTTCTACACTTTTCTCCCATCGAGTTGCAATCCAATGAGTTTTGATAATGTTTATGTGAAATTGTTACATTAAACANAATTAACTCTTTTCTTTAATTAGAATAAAAAAAATCATTAGTTGCAGATTCCATATGGTAATATTTAATATATAAGTTCTAACGTATACTTGCTTTTTATACAGTAGCAGATCTGAAGACTTTGGTGGTACAATTTCAGTACCATATGCTTGTAACATAGAGGGAAATAATGATTCAAAGGTCATTTTGCTAATGCTCTCCTTTGAAGATAACATTTGAGAATCATTCGTCATAACACTGTTATCATCTTCTTCAGTTTCAGTTTCAGAAACAGAACTACAAAATCTTGTTTATGTTTATCAAGAAATATAGCAATATACAGATCAAAATGAGATTGTTTACAACAGAAATTATAAGAAATAGAATCTAATGGGCTAATGTGGAGTCTAATTGTTTTTACTACTCATAACTTTAATTTTTCTTTTTACCTGGTACTCGATGTAGTAGAGCTGGTAGAACTTTGTCCAGTAAGGGATGGATTCTTCGTACCAGTATCCTTATTTCCGCATTCTTCTCTTCTTCTTCCTGGTCTAATTCGAACCACGAAAGGACTATAATTCGTCGTGAAATTGGGCATAAAATCGCGCACGGAGTTACTTATTTTAAATACGAACATTTCATCCAAAATACTTAATTCATCGGGTCTATGATAGTCAACATAAGCATCTACCATTTCGACTTGGTCATTATGTAACTGTACCATTTCTGTGCAAATTTTGGTGAGGTCGTTATATGCATATGGGAGACAACCATAAACATCCGTCTCCCACCACTGAGTTAACGGGCGATCTCTTTTAGAAATTAATGTTTTATTATGAAGGTAATAGTCGTTTAAGTGTTCCCACAAATGGGGTTGTCCCTTTTCAGGCACAAAGAGCCCTAAGAACAAGTTAATTGTGTTTTGCTTTTCGGCATCCGAAAATGTATTGCTGTAATATCTGCTTAGGGTCTGCATTATGTCATTTCCCTGGAAAATTACAGTGAATGTATTTAATGAAAAAATCATTTCTGAGCTTGTTAGTTTGAAAATCCGAGAAAGATTACTAAAATGCTAAAAACGTATGTTTAGAGTACAATTCTGTACAAATACGAGTATGAAATGTAAGATGTTCCTGTGAAGATTGATTCAGGGTAGGAAAGATTGGAGATGCGTGTCCCAAACAGTTTTCGGACTGACGACCTTTTGCTAATGATATTTAATTACAATATTCGTTTACATTTATCAAAGAAATCAGAATATTAAAATGCAATGTTTTACCCACTTGCGAAGTCCATGGGGCAGTTTTTCTGTACGTTTTTATTCTATGAACTAATTGAGATCCGCCATATTGTAGAGCCAAAGTATCTCCATGATCTTCATATAAGCTTTCTAACATTCTAACGCAATCCGTATCAAATTCTAATTTTGGAGAATCTAGAAGTCCTAAAGCACAAAGCTGATATCCCAAAGCGCATCTCCCAATTGCAAACTGAGCTGTATTTGTTCGGTCTAAACAATCTACGCAATTTGTACGAATTATGCCCGTTTGAACCGTAAAATTTGAAGAACTGCGCTCTCTCTTTTGACCAGCAATTGTAAACGATTTTTGTGCGTAATAAGGTTTTTTATTATTAAAAAATCCTGTTTTCAGAACAGCAGTTTTTGCAATATAAGCTAATCGTTTCATGACATCTGCATTTCCTTTGTTCTTTCTTGCCATATCGAATGTTTTATATTCAATTCTGAATTGTGGGGGCAGGAACTGATTTAGATAATTTACAGCTGATTCCAGTTCTTCACTTAAAAGTTTTTCATGCTTTTTCTTTTCACGCTTTTTTACTAGATTTAAAATAATAATTGGAGCTCCATACCGTTTCAATAAGTCATTAAAATGAGCCCCAGCTGTTTCAGCATAGGGATCATATAAATCAATTGTTATGGCAGGTTTAGCTACCATCTTTCCAATGTCTTGACTCCAATGACCTGGAATTGAGCCACGCATTTGAATAAATGAAGTGAAATGACCAATATTCAAAGATGACACTTCTGAATTATGTACCATCTGTTCTGTTTCTACTTCATTAGCAACATCACCTTCAGTATTAGCCCCACGTTTTAGAAACCGAGTTCCTGCATATTTTGAGGATCTTCTAGCTATGAGGGTAATGTAAACTGCTTTCCCAAATATATTCATATTTGATTGATCTATAAACCCATGAACTATATACAAAAGCCAGTCTGGATGTAGTATATGCTCAACAGGCTTAATTAGATGAGAATTCCAAACAAATTTGTAATGTGGTTTTGTTCTTATCCCATACTCTTCATTGTCCAGTTGAGTTTTTGATTTAAATGAAACTGATGGTGCATTTGGTACTGGAACGTCATTACTAACATGTTTTTCTGATGTTGGAATAACTTGCCAAGGATAGCTCAAATTATGTTGCAATGTATGGGTTAAATCATAACTATAACTGTAATTTAAGTGTCAGCTTAAGCTATTAAAACATTTTTAATTTGAGGCTGCCTCACCTGAAATAAAAATTACTAGACAGATCAATACTTTGGAACATTTTTACATAGCGTGACTCTTCAGGGCAGATTGTTCTAACACTATCATTTGGAATATAGATCATACTTGTATCTTCAATCTTATAAATTGTATGGTAACCGATATGGGCGACTTTTCTTCTTTTAGTGATTAAAATTATGTAGTAACCTTCAAGGAACCGAACAAATCCTATGAAAGATTGCAAAAAGATTTACAGGAAATTACTAAGAAAATATAAATTATATACCTTGAATACCAAAAGCAGCAACAATTTCATTAAGGTTGAGAAGTTGTTGTATTTCTTCTTGCTTGTATTCAACTTTATCATCATAAATCACCAACTCTTTTGGTTCGGTTCTATCAATAGCCAACACCCTAAATCTGGTTTGTGTATTATTTGTGCCCAATAAATAAAATCTCTGAAATATAAAGGATTTTAAATAAGCTGATACATTTAAGTAAAAATATGAATAAACGTGCCGTTTTCATTTCGAGAAGTTTAATTTTTTGTATGCAACTAATAAGAGGATGAAATAGACAGCTGCCTTTCTCCATTTCTGTAAAAATAGTAAAAATAACAGTAAATATGGAGAAAACAATGAAATTTATTTAAAAGTGTACGTAGGTTATGTTTGATTACTGCTTGACTTGTTTTGACCATAGAAAGTTTTTGATTTATATTCTATTGTTGTTCAATATGACCATAGACGTTTTATATTAATGGCAGTGTCTAAAATACCAGATTTAGGTTTTCTTGAACCGTTGGGGAGTGTTGCATTCAAATCATAATTATTTTCTTTTTACTTAATCATCCGCTCGGAGAAGAAGTTGAAATTTAACCTATTTCAGGAACAAATAAATACTTAATATATTTGGAGAACGATCGCTCTTAAAGTTTCCCAAAAATTTGAAAAATTTAGCAACGCACTGCGATCAAAATAAAAGCAATAACTTAACCCGAAACAAAAGAATCTAATTGTAGAAAGCATCATCACTAATAAATGATAAAATACATTCGTATGCTGCACCATGAGCGACCATGCATACGAACGAGTATAACTTGGTGACGTTCTTATGACTACGTTGGGTTGGGTAGGATAAGTTAAGTTACATTATGGTAAATAAAATTTTCCTTCCCTCTTCCCACCGAAGAGAATATCTTACTCCCCGCTAAGAAGCCTAAAGATGGTAGTAATAACTAAATGGCTTGCTTAATACGTATACGCCGCGAAGCGTAAAAACGTCACTAAGTTCTATTCGTTAGTACGTTGTGCAGTAAAGCAATGAGATTTTGGTTACGTTTTATGCTTAACAACTGACAATACCGACATTGATAGCCCATCAGTGTCCCACAGCTACATGCTTAGGATTGCGAAGGACGATAAAGACAAAATTAGAAAGTTACTAATTAAGGGTCTCTAAAAAAAATTTAACAGTTTAATGAATTTACAAGTATATTGTATACCCAGTAGTTGTCACGTACGGTCGAAGTTCGACTAATTTCCTTTCAAACAAATAATATACATGTAACTTCAAATTTTTGCCGATTTAATACAGTGACCCAAAATTTGCGTCTATGACACAGTCTTTCACATCTTTTAAATGATATAAGTCTAATTCCTCACCTTTTATAATAAACTAGATTTAACCCGCGGCTGCGCTCGCGTTGATATTTTAAATATGTATCAGAGATCATTGACGATCACATAAAATTGATTTTTCTATCCCTTGGACACAGTATGTTTTTTTTAGATAAAACGTACCCTATGTCCTTTTCTGTATTTCTTATAATGTGTGTACAAAATTTCATGATGATCGGTCGTACAGTTAAGGCGTGAAATCGTAACAAACAAACTCGCATTCACATTTATAATATTAGTTAGGATACAGAAAAAGGGTACGATAAATTGCGACGTCTCCTTCATCCTATAATTGAATCTACTTTTTTGAGTTGCACAATAGACATGTTTAAGTTAAAATTTTTCATAAAAGTTTTCATAAATGGGAATTGTTTTCATTTTAAGCTCCTAGGAGATATTGATTATACGGAAAGCTGATACGAAAAATTATATGTTGCATTGCTTTGAGTGGCTGTTTTAATCTTAGGGGTCGTTAAAATACAATGACCTAATAGCTAAACATATGCATCGATATATCAAGGTGAAACCCGAATTTTTGATTATTTTTTTTAACGTTACAATAACAGTAGTAGTGAAGCAGGATCGATTTGTAACGTAAATGTCCAACCAAGAACAACCATCATCCGGAAATACGGAAGTAGATTGGGATATTTTTAAAATTCTTTGTGAAAATCCAGAGGTAGGTGAAAGCTTTTGTTTATATTTACATTTACAAGTCACAACGAGATAAGTTATTAACAAAAACAAATAACTAATTTATATTATTATAGATACTTTAGCGCCTATTAGGAAAATAATAAGAGAAGCCTTAGGACAAATGTTCTGATCTTAATTACCTATTTATTCCTTTTCCGCTCGTTTTACTACTATTATAATTTTTGGATTTTACATTTTAATAAAACGACTATTTTTTTACACTGTTTATCCGCAGTCCCACAACAATATACTCCATGCTTCCCTTCTGAAGCATGCAATTTTTATATTTTTAAAACTGGTGTGGTCTGTGGTAATTAAAAAACGACAATTATGCTTATACATTTGATAATATCTCAAAAAAATATGTATTTGAAATAATTTTTTAATGCTTAGTCTTTGTGTTTATGAACTTATACAGGGTGCTTATTAAACATACGGAAAACTTGAAGAGGTTATTTCCTGTTTATTACAAGAATATTTTATTGTTTGGTGACTTTTGGAAAGCTTCTCTTCTACGAAGATATAGGGCGATAAATGTTTTTCGACATAAACAATGTTTTTTTTCTTAATCTTAGGTATATGTATAGCTTTTTAATCTACAAGTGATAAAAATAACTATCACCACCTACGATGAACTGGCAAACTCTTGCAAAAATAGCAGGATTGTTTCTTATAAAATTACGCCCTGCAAAGGATTTTTTTCCACATTAAAACCTCACGACCAATTACACTAAAATGAGCTGATGTATCATCGTGAATAAATCATATTCTCTCCGCAATTAGTTATTAATCAGAATTGTTGTTAAAAAAATTGAAAAGTATACTATATACTTAATCGGTTGCATTAATAAAATTTTAAAAATATCAAAATTGGTTTTGTTTATTTTCGAAATAAATTCGTGTGTACCAAAAATCATCAAAAAACAACAAACTTAAAGTTTTGCCGTAATGTTTAACAAACACCCTATATATTTAAGACAAACATTAAGTCAACAAAACAGTTGTGGAATATTTTCGCATTTGAAAAATTAACTTTTTTTTTGAGGTAGTTATCATTTTTAATTTTATTACCATTTTGTCCCACGTTTATGATGGAATATACAGGGTGTTCCGCACAACTTGTATGTACTATAATTGTTATTTGTAGCATCAATCAAAAGTCACAGATAGGTTTATATAAAATTGTACGTAATATATTTTGGCTACTAGGAGGTAATTATGTATGTATCTGGAGCATCCTGTATTTTTCGTATTTTTAATTCATTTTTAGGTAAATATCGAGATGTATGGACCCTCTCTCGGTTGGGGGAAGATAATGCGTGGAGGGTGTTGGGGTAATCTTGTAGAACGCCAAACAAGTGTTTTCAGTTGTTAGCAGATTAAAATTTCAATTTCTTTATTATATGGACACGCTAAATAAATTTTTGTGTATTGAACTGCAGTAATAAATCTTTTAACTTTTATCGCGTGTTTCGGTGTCACGAAATAATTTTAAACCTGTCTTCAAACATGATGTTTCACATAAATTTCATTTTATTAAATTGAATATGGGTTTTAAGTAAAAGAGAAGAATTGCAGGAAATGAAAAAATTTGATCGACTGGATCGGATCCATATTAACGGCGAACATTGAGAAAAATTGGAAAATTTATCGGTAAAAGAAAAGAAAGATATCCATTCTATTGAAAAACATGAACAATAATAACAAAATAAACTAAACTTATGATACACTTATTTTGATGGATATCAAAAAACACTTCATATGAGAACAATAATAATTGTGACCAGCAGACAATTAGTTGTCGTCCTCTTAGGTGGGCTCAAAAATATCGTGTCGAATGTTAAAAAGAAAATGAAGTATCTTCAATTCAAAAAAAAAAAAAATATTGGCTCGGATTACCATTTTTCACTTATAAAGTTTACTTCACACAAAACTTTCCGTCCTGACGAAATTTTATTTAAATTCTCTATAGAACATCACCCATTAATATTTTTCATTCTGTCTCATATCAACTGAACGTATATTATTTAGGATTTTATTAAAACGAACTTTTCAGGAGCTCACAGCCCCTCCTTGTCGGATTTGGTAGATGTATGTATATATATGAATTTAATTACGGAAATCAGAAAATTGTTCAAAACATATTACAGAAAAGTATTGAAACTTAAGAAAACAAAAGTTGTCCGTAAACAATGCTCTGTAAATTAATTACATTCTAGCGAATTTTATTTTGATCGACTTAATTAGCGAATTAACAACAAGAATGGTGGCTTTTCCTTTAAAGAATATTTAATTAAATTATAGGTTTTCATATTTTCAGCAAGTGGATAATAAAAAAACAATGTTTAAATAAAATGTTTCTTTAAGGATGTTTGGGAGGAATGTCAAAATGCTACGAGACAAATAAAAATTTGGAAGAACGTTCCTCATTCAATTCTAAAACTCCTGTAAAAATTACAAATCGATTCACTAAACCGTTAAAAAGTTATTGAAATTTTAAAAAATTGTAATTTTACACGTCATTTTATGGAGATTCGTTAACCGAACAGATTAAATTTATTTTTATTAACAGAAAAAAAGCTACCAGAAATTTCAAACTTTTATAATAAGTAACTTGAACTCTGGAGAATCACTTTAGCGTAAGGTTATTCAAATTCACTAAATGGTTATCGAGGAAAAAATGAAAAATTAGCTGAAAATCTCGTTTTTACTTGATAATATAATGATAATATTTATAATTGTCTGAAATAAATGCAATTTTAAAGTTTTAATTATTATTTAAACATTTTAAAAAGTTTTACACTCATTATTAATAGAGATTGAAACTAAATATTTTTTTGTTTCGAAGTTGAAATCAAGGCATATTCACTGTCAAAAGTCAGTTAAAAATTTTCCATATTATTCTTTATTTCTTATTTTATTCAAAGTTTTTGGTCAAATTCCAAATTTTTAGTATTTATTTACCTCATGATATGCTGTAAAACCTAATTAATCATGAATTTCTAATATTATGTACTCTTGTCTCCGATTGTACCTCCCAAACATCCTTAAAAGAAGTACTTACAACAGATAGGGAAAAGTAGGGGTACGGGGGACCCACCTTCTTTCTTTTAAATATACATAACTTTTGTAGTCTGAGATAGTTTCTGCATTGCACCGTGCAGAACTGAAAATTAAAAATTAGGAAAAATAATAGTTATAGTTCACTTTATGGGACCATAGGCCGGTAGGGAAAGGAAAATGAATGGAGGGGGTTGATATGACATTGTAGAGTGCTAAACAAGGGGTTTTAGGCTTAGGGATCGAGGACTCGATGCGCAAAGGAAACAAGGAAAACTTATTGAAAAAAAACTAACGTAACGTAATCCAGTCTTAATCTAACCTAACGTGGTAGGTGACTTTTGTCTAGAGTCCTAATTCTATTTCTTTTTTTTTTTATTTCTACAAAAAATACAAAAATTACTCCAGGAAGCATTTTACTATGTTTGTTTAGGTTACAGAACGGCATGGGAAAGTAATTCATATATGGAATTAATTTTTTAAAATTATTTTTTGGGTTTGAGCATGTTTAGACCTCTGAAAGCAAGGTAAATCCTTTGGTTCCTACGAATTGCCGATTTCGTATATGCTTCAAAGGAAGCTTCCCAGAAGGAGAGTAATCACTGGGAATACCGCGGGCGGTATCATTTTTCGCATTAAAAGTCAAGAGATTTTTTTTTAATATTTCCATGGAAGAGGGGAAATCTTCAAAAGAGACCCAGCCGTCCATACGACGGGGTAGTGTAGGATTCCCGAGGAAGAAGTCCTCGGACCTACCGACTAAAACCTCTCTACCTCAGGCCGTTCTAGGACCAATTAAGGTCCTCTTCAGTCGAGTCAAGAGAGCGGCGCCTACGTTCACCTATGTAGTACTTTCCACTTTCTCGTCACAAAACCAACAGGAGGATTTTCATGAGACTGTTGGCTTTCTTCCTACATTGACTAAGAATTTGTTCTTCCCAGTTCCTGCAGTTTATACAAGAGATGAAGGCCCTTGTCTGTCTACTTCCTGGTTGTGTTTACCAGTCTCTACATGGCTCTAAAGTGACCCATCGTTCTATTTCTTATTTGATGAGATTAGGCCAATAAGGTGTTGCTGTCGTCTCATTCTCATTCCTCTTCAATTTAATCTTAATTAATTAATACCTTTCAATTTAGAACTACTAGCAAATCGTAAATCAATTATTATTTAACAAAGAAGCAGCTGGCCATATAATTATATGCAGTAAAAAAGGGCTCACCAATGGGGTAATGGGGCTCACTTGTTCCAAGGAGTTTCAACCAGTAACGTCTACATCTTTTAGTAATCGTTTGTTTAAATTTTCGAATGCAATATCAATTTTCGTACATTTTTTTATTGTTTCTAAAATGTTCCACACTAATCAAATTCTGTTAAATATGAAATGTCATTCTTCCGTTCTTCCTCGTTCTGAGTCAATTAATTAAATGAAACTAATATAAGCGAAAATGCGTCTCATTGGTGTGTACCAACACAAAGGAATTTACAACCTTTATGTGAAGTAATAATACGAGAAGGTTAATCTTTGGCAACATCAGTGCATGTTCGTGTCAGCTTATCATAAAAGTTTACCTTGTTTGACGTTCCGGGATATAATCGGCGAAAGCTATATTTAGGTGGTTGAATCGAGTCAACCCTTCGCGTTCATCCGAGAGCTTGGAACGGGTGGTAGCGGTAAGCTGCTGCCGTTTCATTTCCTTCCCATGAAACGACCCAATTGGAAAAATCGCGTGAACGTTTCTCTATGTAATTTTCTCTCATTTGGTAGATGGAACCCGAAGACGTGGATGTTACCACGGCCTTGAGGAGCGAACTGGCCGCCCTCCAATACAAGAGAGACCGATTAGCAGAGGAAATCAACGAAATGAGGGGGCAGATGAGACACAGGGATCAGCGATGCTTGGAATTACAGGTATCTGCTGCATAATCTTTTTAACAAGCGAAAATATTAATATGGGAATTTCCATTGCGTTTAAAAAAAATGGAATTTTCACACTGTTTTTTGTATTGATTTTTGATGATAAAACATATACAGGAGCACATTATTTTGTGGATTTCACAACAGATTCAAAACATACGCAGACAAAAGGCACATTTAAATTAATAACTTTTATTTTAAAATTATTCGTAATTTGACAAAAGATGTGTTTAGGTAATTAAAACAGTGCTTTTAGAACATAAGTTGATTAAATTTTACTAGAATGCCTTGAGATATTTACATTTTTTCAGTGATTTAATTGTAAAAATTGAAATAATAAAATAAATAAAATTTAAACTCAAATTTGGAACTTTTATGTAACATGTTTTTTGTTTAGCAGCATTTATAAATATGAATAAAAAGAAAACTGTGTGCAGTAATGTACGAAAAACAGGATAGTATTTATTATAAAATACAAAAGTTATTTACGTTCTCATTATATTGCCATCTGTGCTAATTTAACGGAAGGCTTGCTTTAGGAAAAGTATATTCAGTGGAAAATAATTAAGATTTATTTGTTCCTAAGCAAACACAAAAGACTGCTGAAACATTTAATTTTAAGGATTCCGTACCTCGAAATAGAAAGATGAAAGGTATCGAGTTGAAATTAATACCAAATGCAGATGTCTACAGAGACAATAGTTGCGTGAATTATTCAAGTCAAGTCAAAAAAAAACGCAGTATATGTAATAAGAAGACACGGAAATTCAGTGCGTATTTTCATATTGAAAGATTAGAGGATGGTTCACACTACACCGTTTCGGGTCCGAGCTGTAAGCGTGCCGAGCCCGTTTTGCCGGGCCTAGCTAGGCCAAGTTGTACATTCGTGCTACACCGAGTTAAAATGTAGAAATATTTACAAATACCAAAAAGTATTTCGGCGTCTGTTGTTCGGTTGTTAACTTCTTTTCATTTTTGGATGTCTATCAAAAAATCCCCCAAACATTGCTATTTCTATTCGTCCAGAACAGAAGTGGTGAAGTGTGAGCTACGACTGACTATTAGGATACTTTCCGTTTACCGGATGACCAAAAATATTAAAATTTGTGATAGTAAAAGAATCTAAAGGACATTAGAAAACAATTAATTTTTAATTCTATGTGAAACTAATACTTGACAAATTTAATTTGAAAGTTTCTTTAACAACAAAAAAATCTATTCAATATCCGATATTAATTAATTTTACAAAATTCTCATAGTTAATCCTTTATTAATCCTTTAACACCTTATCAAACCTTCAGAATGCAAATCACGCCCTTGTCCGTCTTTTTTTCATTGAAAGCTGGAATTTTCAAGATAGTTTATCGTTAGACATTTAACGAAAACCTTTTTTTTAAATCTTTAAAAACAAAAAACTTTTGAAGAAAGCCAAGTATTAAGTTTGGCAAACAGGTAGACATCATTTGTAAATTTTTGAGAAAAAAATAATTTACTTATAGTAGATATGCTTCTTAAAAGTGACAATTAAGAAAAAAATTAGTTTCTTTCATGCAACGTACTTGAAAGACGCCGCCAAAGTTTCTCAAACTTTGATACCATGTAAACTCAGAAAATGCTTACGATTAGGGTTAACTTTTTAACCACCTGTGTGACGTAGAGTACTCTCACTTTTACGTATTGGTCTGTATTTTATTAATGTTAACATATTTCACATAATTATCACTCATTTGCATCTTTATGAATCATTCCTAAAAGTTTTTCTTTTTACGTGAAAGATTGAAGCTGATCAGCTACGAGAACAAGCGGCTCGCCAAAGTGCTGTAATAGCATCATTGAAGAAAAGGATTTCGGAGTTAGAAGAAAGAGAACGAAATCTGTATGCATCTCAAGGAAGGAACGAAATAGCCATACAGACATTACAAAAGGATTGCAAATACCACGAAGAACGTTCTAGAGAACTAGAAAAGAAACTCAGAAACATAGAATTGGAACTGTCATCAGAAGAACAGAAGAAAGAAACAGCCCGATCTGCTCTCCACGATTTCGTAAGGAGGCTTGCTACAGCCTTAGGGACTGACGTTGACGAAATCTCACATTTTTCACCGGAAATGGTGATTCACAAGGCTTCCGAATTAGTACAGGTTTGCTACAGTCTTAAAAATAGCTTTCCACTTAAACCTATTAGTAAATTTTGTGATGTACAGGAGACAAGCCGTTTACGAAATAAATCTTCAGGTTTAAACGATACGTTAGCTACGATAGAATTGGAACTAAGATCATGCAAAGACAACCTCGAACGTGCAATTACCGATAAAGAACTGTTACAAAGACAAACGGCAAGTCAACTGTTGGAAATAGATCGTATGCGGCAAGAGAAAGAAGCTTTGGAGATGCAATCACGGGTGCAGGAGAGAGAACTGGCGGAATTGAGAGAAAAATTTTCGTCCTCTACAAGGACTGTTGGCTCTCAAAGCAGCTCAATTGCTCAGTTAGAGGCAACGGTATGCCAACTTCGAGGTACATATATTTTAATTATTATCCACACTGAAGAAAACTTGGGTCAATTTTAGAAGGCGAACTCCAGCATTAGTTTTTAACTACTCGTATTCAAAAGAAAATCATTCTCTTGGTATAATAATTTTCTAGGTGTCATTAGTAGAAACATAGGTCAAGTAAAAACGACTACGGTCTATTTTATTTTATTTTATTTTTCTAGAGGAGCTGAAAGCTTCAGAAGAAAGATGCATACGTTTACAAAATGAACAAAAGAATACTCTAGAATCTATGTCGATGTTATTGAGCACGCCTTCTAGGTTCGTTGAATCAATCGAAAGTTCAATACGAGATAGAATACGAGAACTGATTAACGAAAATCGAGATAAACATGCGGTATTTATTTTCTTTTTTTTTGTGTAAAGTTCTCATTTGAAATATCTGTTGTATTATTATTTCAGCAAGTGGAAAGCTTGACGGAAAAACTCCTTCACGAATCGCAACAACTTTCGAGGCAAATATCTTTGAACGATCAAGCCAATGCAAGAATCAGGTCATTGGAAGAAGAAAAGAATCATCTGGAAAATCGATTACACAAATTGGATTCCGAGTTAAATGTATGCGAACATTCCAGGGAAGGATTAAAGCGAGATAGGTCACAGGTAGGTTCTACTTACGATTTGCCCTTTCTTCCCAGCAAAAGTGTCTTATTAATTGAATGTTGTGTCGATTATATACTATATACGAAGGGACGTTTTCAAGATGGGATGGGGAGTAAAAAGTGGAAATGAAAGTACGAATTTATTTTTCTTTTCAATATATTCACCTGCTACCCTTATACATTTTCCGATCTTTCAATTAACTTACGTACACCTTCGAAAAAAAGATGTTTTGTCTTTGTCTGAAAAATACGCCGAAACTACATCCTTCACTTTTCGTCGCTTGTAAATTTCTTCCCACGAAGACTTTTTTCAAATTTGGGAATAGGAATTATCGCTGGGAGCTAGATCAGGACTGTAGGGTGGGTGAGCCAAAATTTCTGCAAGGCAGGCATCGCAACACGGCTCTTATAAACAGGCGCGTTGTGGTGCAGAAGGAGGACACCTTCTTTCTCTTCTTTTTTCCCTGACTGCGTACTTTAACCGCTCTAGGATTGAAGCACAGGATTCCCCAGTTATGGATACAGAACAGGATCCCTTCTGACTCTTAAAAGACTGCCGCCATGATTTTCCCAGCTGACTGCGACACCTTAAACTTTTTGGGTGGTGGCGTGCTTCTTTTGTGCCACTGCATAGAGTCCTGTTTGGACTCACGTTCATAATGATGAACCCAAGTTTCGTCCTCAGTAAGAATTCGAGTTAATAATTCACTACAGAGGTCTAAAAACGCGCGAGAACACTCCACATGCTGTTGTATTTGAGGCGGAGTGAACATTCTCGGCACTCATCTTGCGCTGACTTTTGCCATGCCAAGATGATAGTAAAGAATTTTAAAAATGGTTGTATCTGACACTCCTATCATTTTTGCGAGCTGTTTCTTCTTAAGTCGGGCATCTTCCAGTATTAATTTTTCAAGTTTTTGAATGATTTCCGGAGTGGTCACCTCAATCGACCGGCCTGACTGTGGGTCGTCTTCAAGTGAGTCCCTGCCTTGCTTAAGGAGGGTATGCCACTTGTAAAATACGGTTATACCCGTAAACGGATGATATCTCGATATACTCGATTTTCTCCATATTTTACAATTTTTTCCCGATTGACTTGTTTCGTCGACGATAGTTCAAAGACTATTGACCTAATTACTATAAAACTTGGTATTTATACTCATAATGAGTTGCTTAATTCGTAATGACTCAAATAAGTACCCTCACTAATGACCTACTTACCCATTCTGCGAACTTAAAAACGCACCCTCGTACTACATCTGGCATTTTTTTAATTACGCCACTGGCATACAACCCCATACAGAGAAGTCAAACGGATTCAAATTAGAACTACGCACCGGCCAACGTACAGCGTCTAGGAATACGTTCACCTGGAAACTCACACACTGGTCAATGCAGCAATATTCTACACTGACCTATGAAAATGACACATTGACCTACTTCTATTGACTTCAATTGTCTACAATACATAGTTTATTTATTAGAAACACGCTATCTAAATAATATTTCTGAGATTTTCAGTCGGAATATTTGCCAATATTAATACAGGCACAGTCGTTTCAGAAAATAATGAAGATTAAACTACGATTACTTTTGTTTTAGTTTATGTCATTCCTTCAACGATTGGCGAGAGCGCTTCACATGGATGACATTGCTGAAGAGGTGGGAGTGGAGTTGCATACGGAGTCTCTTTTGCTTCGAGCTGAACAACTTGCCCGTTTAGAGAGCGACAAGCTGGTTGATAAGGTATATTTCATTTTGAAGCCAAAGGGCCAAGATAAGATTTATTAAAGTCCATGTATCATGCTTAGATTATTAGTGAGAGATATCAGATGCCGCCGCGGCTTTTATGGCGTGAACGTTCGTGTCTTGACCGACCTTTGAGTGAAGTAAGATAGTATTATAATGAAGCTTCAATATTAGGTGTATAATATATTTAATAGAAATTAATACAGAGGAAGTAGAATAATATACAGCGTGGCTCAAAACATAAAACCGATGGATAGTACTATAGCTAGTGTAGTTATTAAGTTAATTATAAGGGGGTTTTCCTTAATTGTAAAGTATCACTCGGTATTGTATTCCCAAGATTTAGAAGGTCAAGGTCAAGATTTACATTTCAAAACCATACAGCTTTGTTTTTTTCCGAATTAACAAGAAATGTACATGTATTTCACACTGAATTTACATACGCGACTGGAGTTAAAAATGCTTAAATGTTTCTTCGATAAACACATTGTACCTAGAGTAAAAAATAAAATTAATACGAATTTGTGTCTTTCTGTGTCTACTCCTGAGTTTTATTTTATTGGTTTTGAGCCACGTTATATAATAATAATAGTAATAATGAATTAATAACAGTATATTGTAAAAGTATTATTCGTATGTGCACAATATGATAATTTTATTATGGTATATACCCAGATAAAATATTCATTAATTAAAGCCGTCTTTTTATGTTGCTTTAAGAGTAATATTTTGTGTTATCGGCCTTTTTATTTCGTAGAGGCAGTTACAGGATTTAATATGCTTAAGCACGCCTATACCTTTTTGTTCAGTGGTCTATCGCAATTTCGATCTCATCAGCACACCGTAGACAGTTCCGATAGAACACCAACCAATTAATTTGCTACCGTTAAGTAGCATTCAACGAAAAATTATACAGCAGTGTGGTGAATGCCATCTTTAGATTACTAATTGTGATCTACACCAAATTAAACGCAGTTAAAAAGAATAAATAATGCACCAAAATGGTGGCTGATGTGGTAACAAATATTTTAGAAAAATGAAAATATTATTTGTTGAGATTTTTGTTTTGAAAGGGTCATACCTGTTTGGCTAATTAAACAACAGAATTCTTATTTCAAAATACTAAAATTCTGAACAATTTAAATTTACTTTTTTCGATATTTTAGTGATATATCTTTCGCACTCATTATGAATAAAGTTAACACAATAACACATTAATTTAACTAAATAGCTTTTGGTTATCCCATATATTTACATATAAACGATAAATGATAAATTTCTATTATTGAAGATTAAATATTTATGCCTAAACAACACTTATTGTCAAAAACCAAACTGAATATTGTGAAGTCTAGCGAGTATCCTATTTTAAACCATATTACAAGACTCATAATTTTAATATTTGAAATTAAAACAATTGCTTTATTGGGATGGAGAGAAAGAAAATTATTATGCAAGAATCGAGTAGATACGAGAATTCGCAAATTTTCTTTCCTTAGACTGCAGTAGTGTACCAGTTACAAAGAAGGGTCAGAACGCTAAGGGAACAATTGCAAAGAAAAGACCTTCATCTGGATCTGCTTAGAAGGAAACTAGCACTTCAAGAGGATTGCGTCAAGACAAAAGCCCTTTTGCAAAGCGAAAGAGATGATGCAAATGTTAGAGTAAAGAAGTTATTGAAACAAGTAGACAAATTAACCCTTCAACTATCAGATGCCAAAGATCAAATAAGGGACCTTAATACGCAACTTGCTGAAGCTGCAGATTATAAGGTAATGTTGCAGGCATATCTACGAAAATCGATATTTACAACATTTCACATCCAAAATTATCTAAATCAAACAAAATAAAATGAATGGCAGGCATTACGCGTTGCATCTGATTCATTAGATTTGACGAAAAAGGAGTTTTAGACAAAGAGTATACCTATGTTTTTGAAGGGGAAATCAATTGGTGACATTGAATATGACCTTAATTTTGACTTTTTCACTATCCCAGTTGGTTAGTTAGTTTTAGTTTTGGTCTTGATCTTACTCAAAGACTTCTACTGTTCGTGTTGGTCTTGGTGCTGATATAGTCTATGTCTTGGTTTTGGTCTTGCGTTTTTACTTGGTCTTGCTCATTTATCTGATAAACCATTAAGAGTTTATTCATTAAAAAATGTAATACAGCAGTACATAAGGAAAAGCATTGCAATCGGCATTTGCTTTTTCTACATAATTAAATGGCGCCAGGCGGGCGGCATGTTCGGTTTTATCAAAGACTTACAACAAGCATTGCTAGATATAAAATTTTATTTTAGTTTGCAAATTTGTCACTTTTTTTAATATCCGGCTCGAAGGACCATTTAATTATGTAGAAAAAGCAAACGTCGATTGCAATGCTTTTCCTTATGTACTGCTGTACCACATTTTTTAATGATAGATAGATAGATAGCTTTATTAAAAACATTATGTTTTATATATACAAGGTGCAAAAATATGTTTTATATATACCAAGTACAATTTTTATTATTTTTCTTCTCCTGCTATTTTTCTCTTCCATAAGATTTCTCTCATCCTTTTCATGTTGTTCACTCCTTCCAGTTGAGCTTTCCAGCTTTTTGCAGAACTTCCCGTTTCCCCACATCGCTCAAAAATATGTTCAAGCGTCTCTGGCTCCTTTTTACATAATCTGCATAATTTCTTTTCTTCTTCCTCCCAATACCTTGACGCTCTATTTTCGCTTCCCAATCTGAATCTTGCAGTTAATTGTAGGTGGTTTTTTCTCTTTACTCCTTCATCTTTCAAATAATGAGGTTTTTCTTCTCCTTCTTTCCATAATATCTTGTACTCTTGAGCGAATTTCATGTTTCTCATTTTCTCTCTCCTTCTTTGTTTGTCAATATCTTTAGTTAAGTTTTCTAGTTCCTTCCATACATTTCTCTCATTTTCCAGCTTCCATATATAATGTTTGATTGACCATCCTCTCTCCATTAAAAAATTCTTTCTTTCTTTTTTCCATCTTTCCCTTGTGGTTTTCTTTTCTTCCTTTTGCAAGAGCGCAATTTTGTCCTTAACTTTTACACATTCTTTTAGTATTGCGTTGCCTTCGGAATTTAATATTTTTTCTTCGTACTTTAAGGCCCTTTTTGAATATTTTATGGTCAGTTTTTCATATTTAGTTTCTTCCTGAAGAAGGTATCTCGGAGTACTCTTATCTAGCTTTAGTGTCCATTTAATATATCTGTCCTGAATACTTTCGATTTCTTTTCTCTCTTCCCATCCCCAGATTTCTGCCCCATACATTATTATACTTTCTACTAGTGTCTCGAAAAGAAACATTCTCTTTTTCCAGCAATCTCTTAAGTTTCTTTCTCCTATTCCCCATACTTTTCCCATTACACTTAATGCCTTCTTTTTCAGATTTTTAATGTGCTTGTCTACTCCATTATTCCTCTGTAATATGAAGCCTAAGTAATTAAATTCTGTAACCTCTTCGATTGTTTTTCCGTTCCATTGGAATTCGACCTTTTTCTTTCTTCCTCCTGCCTTCTTCCCTCTTAAAATTTTTGATTTGTCTGTATTTAATTCCAACCCTCTTTCCTTTATGTATTTGTTGAATTTTGTTAACATTTCCCTCATTCCTCTTTCATTATTCGCTAATAAAACTATGTCATCTGCATATGACACTGACCAAATTTTTTTTCTACCGATTACTATACCTCCTTCTTGCGCTGTGCTCATTTTCTTCTCTAAGTTTGCAAATGTTGCATTAAAAAGTACTGTGCTCAGTGGACACCCCTGTCTTATGCCTTCTCTCATTGATATAATCTTTGATTTTTCCCCA
>NW_020438995.1:1446565-1487407 GCF_000699045.2 Agrilus planipennis | reverse complement strand
GTTAAATTATAAATTATGTATTAACATTTTTTTAATAAAAGATAAAAAGCATACCAATTTTTAAATTCTGTAGAAGAAGGCTGTGCCGCAATACGTACTATAGCGTCGTAGGGTGGTTTTCGAACAGAATCTTAAAAGTAAGCCAATACGGTCTATAAAATTTTTGACGATAGAAAATCATACAAATTTACTGTAAAATTGGAACAAGATGTTCGTAGATATTTACAGAAATGATTTAGATTTACTTGTTAGTATTTTCGATGGTTTTAAAACTTATTGTTTTAATATTATTTTACGTTATTTTTTAATAACATTTATTCATTTATCAATATAAATAAGCCTGTATGAAAATTTTTATTCAACAAAAACCTCAATAATTTTTATTCCATGAAAGGCTTGTATAATTCTGAAAAGAAAATGAGCTATATCGTTGATCTATATCTAATACAGAGAGCAAAGGACCCTGCTGTGTTTTCTGAGGAACCCTAGAGATGGAGCTGATACATAATCTAACGATTAAGTATGAGTTTTAGTTACTTTAATTATATACTTAGTATCCACTCTTTAAAATTATAGACAGTCGTCTTAAAATTCGTAAGTGGTATCATTTTAATGTGAAATACCCACAAGCATTATATTTAGGAAAACTCTGGGAAATTGCCGTATTCAATCTTGAAACTGGAAAACATGTCAATTGAATGATACATATACTTTTGAGGTGATAAAATTCAAATGCATCTGATAAGCTTAATTCAATTAACGGGTTTCTTGATTAATCAATCGTTTGCTATTTACTTGAATGAAAAAATGATCTACTAAAATTGTGGGTCATTTGACAGGATTCTGCCCTGAACATTTCAAACTAACAAGAGTATATATCAAAGCTGATATGATTCTAAACGTATTAGAAATAATAGGTGAACAGACGATTCTATGAAAGTCAATAAGAAATAAGCGAGATAGGTTGGTAGGACACCTTCTCAGGCATGAAGGTTTAGTCAGAGACATATTAGAGGCAGAAACAGAAGTTAAAAGAAGTAGAAGTAGACGTAGATTAGATTACTGTTCGCATATAGTTAAGGATGTGGGATGTTCTAGATTTAGGAAAATGCGAAGATTAGCTTAGGATAGGAAGGAGTGGAGGTGCGTGTCCAACCAGTCTTAGGACTGACGACCTTCTGATGATGATGAAATCGTAATCAATTACCTTTAATGTTTCTATGTTTACAAAATTAACAGATAAAAATAGTTGCGATGATAAAATTTAGTATGTCTAAATATAAGTAAATGAATGTTGGTGTGTCGAGTAAGGATCGTATAATATGATTTAGTAGTCAAGAATTAAGTGTGTAATATGTCTAACGTTCCTGCAATATTTTTGAAACACTCTGTATAATATATATGCAAAACAGTACACCTTTCCATTTTAACAAAAATTTCTTTCACAGTAATGAGGTAAAAATTCTAGAGACGGAAGAGAACAAATGTATATTATTATTTATATTTTTCCCAAAAAGCTTTGAAATATGTAAATTGTATAATAATAGTATAAATGTAGCTTTAGAACTTGCGAAAAATATGTTACGTTCCTAAATTACTCAAGCATTTTTTAATTTTTACAGATCCGGTTTAGAAGTTCAACCTTTACTGCAGTCTTTTAATGAATCAGCGAGTCAGCAGTTTTTATAAGAATATTTCATAAAAATAAGGTTAATTATATCCTTAACGAATGTACATATGTAAAAATAATGTGTAGCAGAAGTTATTATACAAGCCATAAACACAAATTTTTACAAGAAGAGAAAGAGGAAAGTAGAAAGAATGAGATTCTGATCATGGTTTTCCGGTATGCTGAATAAAAAATACAGTGAATATCAAGAGCACATCCAGAGTTTAAGTGTAATTCTTCGCAACTCGATGCTCTTTGACTTAATATCATAATTTCCGTTTTAATATATGCATTAAGGCCTCATCAGATAATGATTCATAATCACCACACATCTCAGTGTTAATAAGTGAACATTCCCAAGCTTGCGGTAAAGTAATTTAATAGCATGCTGAATTGTATCTCACGCGGTATTCACAGCTACTCACAATTATTTGTTTGTACTTTGAAGAAGTAAGGTACTCATAAAAATAGCACAAAAGTGTATAATTAACAGTGTATAACGGTTTCGAAAATCTAGCAAAATTCTTACAAAAATCACCATCACTATATAGTATAAAACAAAGCCGCTTCTCGCTGTTTGTCCCTATGTATGCTTAGATCTTTAAAATTACGCAACGGATTTTGATGCGTTTTTTTTAATAGATAGAGTGATTCAAGAGGCAGGTTTATATGTATAATACATGCAAAATATAGTAGAGAAACACTGGTAATTTTAGAGGTTTCTAATGTGATGTCGTAAATAAATACATTTTTTGCGCTTACATTGCAAACGCTGGCTGAACCTTACGAGATAGATCAAAATAATGTACTACAGTATTGTACACCTTAAAAAGGTTTACAAAAAAGTCCCCGATGGTATATGTCTATCTCTTAGGGATAACCCACAATAACCATTTTTTATTCATTACTTTTTGTAAGAAATAATGGCTTATTTACGAAGCGATTTTAAGCAATACAGCATTAATCCTTATCCAATTAAGTACTTTTAAATACATTGTGCATTTAATGTTGATCAATATGGCCCTTTACAGCATGTAATTTAAATGAATATTTTCGAAGGTATTACAGATTTAAAATGCAGGGACATAGCGGTTGCGGCGGTACCGGCCGGGGGGCCGATTTGTATTGTCTAATAACAAAAAAGCTGCGAATGTTGTGTATAAAGACATTCTGTAGTATATTTAGTATCAGCATTGCACCCGTGCGAAGCTGGAGCGGGTCGCTAGTTATTAATAAAACATGCAGCACAGACGTGTATCAAATACCTTAAGCTATGAGGATTAATAAATTAATCTTTAAAAAACCTTTTTAATCAAATTTTGAATTTTCTCTTACCTGTCTGTCTGTTCTTTTAATAAGATGGCTAAACAGGGAATGGGCTAAAGATTTACAGCTGGACTTCAGGCATCTGAAAAAGTAAAACTATTATCGTATACTTTCTGACTGTGTAATTATTGTTAATTATTTTTAGGTCCTTGATGACATTTCATATTATATACAAATAAAAAGTACTTTGTCAATTACACAGTTTCATTAAAAAGTCCTTACAGTAGTAGTAGGGGTGGACTGTTAGGTATATTTTTTCGGAGGGAGCAAGACATTAATTGAACCTTCTGTATTTTTTGACGATATAAACAATTGACATCTTGGTGGAATTTTGAGCACTTTTTAAAATTGCTACAAGCAAAAATGTCTGAAAATTTTAGGCTTCTCTGGGTATGAAGTGCGTTATTAATTTAAAAAGTTAACTCATGGTTGATGATAAGAATCAATCAAACTCTTGCTACCGTCGAAGAAACAATGTAATTTTGAATACTTTTTTGTATTCGTTTACTGGTCTGATATTGTTTTCTCACTCTGAGATTTTATTGAAGCTTCTAATAAACTTTACATACTTAAAAAAAAATTAACGTTTTTCATTGTAAGGGACTAGCTGGTAATAAACAAAAAAAAGTCTTTGAAACATTAATGTGAAATCAAGTTAATTTCTTCCTACCACAAATTACCTCAACTTAATGAGGAATAGATTTGTTGCTACTGTAACACCCTTGCCGGGAATCGAACCCTTAAAGGTAAGAGTACTGGTGCGTAATGCTAAGGGTTCGGACTCGATTCGAGGCGAGGGACAAATTTTACAAATTTTTTGGTTGAGTTTAGGTATCTAGGAAATCAGATAAGTTCGGACGGAAGGACTAGTAGGGATTTAAAGCAGAGGATAGCGCATGGTCGAGTTGCCCTCAATTAAAAGAAGTCACTTTTATGCTCTCGAACGGTTAATTTATAAATTCGAAAAAGATTCTTAAAGGTGTATGTTTGGAACGCGGCGCTGTACGGGTGAGAAACATGGACGGTGGGCGCGGCGAAAAAGAAAAGGTTAGAAGCGTTCGAAATGGGTTGTTACAGGCGAATGATTAAGATACCGTGGATAGAGAAGGTTAGAAATGAAGAGGTATTAGAAAGAATAGGAGAACAGAGGACTCTATGGAAATCAATAAAAAATAGGCGAGATTGGTTGGTAGGACACCTCAGGCATGAAGGTCTAGTTAGAGACGGCAATAGGAGTTATGAGGAGTAGAGGTAAACCTAGATTAGATTCGCAATTAGTTAAAGATATAGGAGATGTTTTAGTTTTAGAGAAATGCGAAGATTAGCTCAGGATAGGAAGGAGTGGAGGTGGGTGTCCAACCAGTCTTAGGACCGACGACCTTATGACGGTGATGAATTTTGTGGTATGGAGAAATTAATGTTCGATAATTATTTAAAAAATAAAAGGCTAACTCATTTACTTTCAATTGCTATATAAAACAGTAGGGATAAATTAGGAATATTTTTTTTATTAAAGAAAAAGTAAACTTTCTTATCTCATAAAAAGTATGTATATGTTTAATAATAGTGTCCTTTCTCAAGATCTTTAAGTCGTCAATTTCAGAACAAACACGTTCATCTACCTGTTCACTCACTTTCATACATGTATGTATAAGGTATTAATTCGTCTGGCAATAATATGTGGTAGCATTGTGGAGAAAGCTTTTAAAGCTGACTAAGTAAGTAATTTAATAAATAAACTTTCACCATCTACAAGCCAATGAAAAATCACACATGCGAAAACCTCAATTTAATCGTGCGCTTCTACATTTAGCAGATACTATTACTAGAAGTAGCATCAGTGCAAAGCAAACAAAGAGAAATTAAATTAACTTGTTTTTCAAATGGTGACAATAAAAATTGCAGTACTTATGTAGAAACGTTTTGTTTAAAGACAAATTTCCCACAGTGATGTTCCTTCATTCTTTAAAGTTCAGCAACTCAAAAAAATTTAAGAAAAATAAATTTCTAACATCTATGTTACATAATTACATTTTGTAATGGAATACAAAAAGTTTAAAGAAATTTTAAGGCACTCCTTAGATAGATCGTCATATTCAAGAAAATCATTTCAATTTTATTCGATTAGATCAGAAATGAAAATATATTCTAATGCAATAAATTAGAGATGAGTCGGGTTTGTATCCGGTACTCGTCGGATGCGACACTCTTTTTAGGATCCGGCCGGGTACAGGATAATGACGCCGAGTACCCAGCAGTAGCGGATAATTCTACCAGAGAAGAAAAACTAATCACTAGCTATAATAATTTAATAAGTATAGAAAATATTGTTTGTTCGGGAAATGTGACCAACATGTGATCTCAAAATTAAGTTGTACATCTCGTGAAGACTTGCTGGAGAGGATTACGTCAGCGAGCTCCACAACAACCTGAGGATATTCAAGAAGATGTACGTTCCCAGTGACTGCATGAATGAAGGATTCCAGGAGGATGACGTGGTGAACTTATACAATCCAAAGCATCATATGGGGTATATCATCGAAACTACAACGGCATTGATAAAATTCATATGAACTGTCAAACGAATCAACGATGTCGCATACCCAATCACTCGTGCATCAAAGGGAAATTCGGACGTATTATCGAATTTTTATTGATTGATTGCAGGTAGACTCATAGACATACGGCATATATTCTCTTTCATGCTAGAAATAAGTTGGAACGTATGCCACAAACATATGTTGGTTGTGACTTACGTTCACTCTACTTGACTGTAGTGATGACGATGTAACTCACAACTCTCGGGGGTAGCTTATATTGTATGCCATAAACATATGTGGACTTCGGTCAGTACCAACCTATGAATATATTGACGCCCACGCAATCATATATTAATAACATAATGGTCAATTTCAATCGGAAGGCTCCATATGCTGGTGACCATGCAAACTTGTTTCTTGGATTCTTAGTAGGTACAAGGAATTTATGGCTACGCCGAGTAAACCGAATACAGATTTTGGGTTAGTGCTGAAAGACTGCAAAACGTATTTTCCTCCTTGCAGGAGTGCTCGCTGAAGATTTTTGTGTGACGCACCCGCTGTGGTCATTAAAAAGAGGTTAATCTGGCTACCGGAGCTGCAAGACGAGTTCAGCAATGGAAGGAAGATTTAGCAGATCTAAAAGATAAGACGAGGGCTCAATCGTATGAATTGGACTGGAGTGAAGATATTGGTATGCACTACTAATCCACAACAAGAACCCTTACAATTGATAAGGATGGTGAATTGCTCCTTTCAACTGAGGTCCGAATGCTACAAATGCCAGAACTTTAAGTACCGGCACGATCCTTCGCGGGAAGGGCAGAATATGATTCGGGACGGATCATTCTTAAGGAAGAGGAAGTGTTATGGCTAAGCACAGCGGGTTGACGTTCGAATGGTAAAAATGCCAGAACTTTAAGTACCAGCACGATCCCTCAAGGAAAGGGCAGAATATGATTCGGGATGGATCGTCCTTAAGGAAAAGGTACTGTTATGGCCAAGCACGGTGGGCGATCAATTGTAGGCATCTTTTTATCACATGTAGGGATCGTAAATTATCACCATCATACACACACATGAAGTTCAATACAAAAAAAACTCCAGAAAGTTCGAGAAATGGATGTCTTGAAAAAACACTGCTAATATATTGCATATATGCTACTCTATTAAATAAAAGGTTAGACCCTTCAATAAAGTAGGATATCAAATAGGTACAAATCAAAAATATATTTAAATACTAACCATTTAATTTGTGTTTATGTTAAATGTTTTTATTCCTTCAATCTGATTTTGATAATTATAATTTTTTAAATACTCATTTTTACAAAATGTTGATCTAACATTTAAAGTAACTTCTATCAAGTAAAAGTAGATTTGGTCGCCTACTGACTATTGGAATTTAGTGTCTGCTGTAGTTACTTTTGATAGAAATGTGACTAATAGATTATTTGGTTTGTGAGTAAAAATTATTCTTTTAGTAGGTTACTGACCAATGATAATAAAATTCTTGTACCAACGTAAGTTATTCATCTCGCTTTTTGCGGACTATAACATCACACACATATATATACAGAGAATAACTTTCCAAACAGGTTTGGTCTCCTCAGGTTCACGGACACACGAAATGAAACCACTTGTAGTGAAGAAAATAATTTATAACTAATAGTTACTGTCTCCACGACTAAAAAGTTATGGAATCGAAATGATAAAATGTTTACAAACAATAATATTAGTATGTTTTGTTTTAAACTGTTTTTATTCTTATTCCTTCAAATCGATGAATTCATTATCCTGTGTTACCTATACGCATGTCTTTCCAGCGTTCTAAAGGATGTTTGAAATCTCTGATAATTATCGATATTTCTCCAGTTTAGTACTGGGTGTTGATACCGATGTCAAACACCTGCTTAGAATAAGTAAACATGTGATACAATGTTATTGAATGTTTTTAGAGCACTCCTCAACTAGAATATTCTCGAATGTCTAGGTTTGTTCTCAGACAGAATGTTCTAGAGTTAACTGGACAGGAAGAATCCAGAACACAGTGGAATGTTCAAAGACCATGAGAGTGGTAGGGCTGGTATCTGAAGCAGTTTTATATATGTATTTCTACCAGTGTTTGAAAAACGTTTGGAATCTCCCATGTTCAATATTTCTCTAGTTTGATGGCGGTATGGGTTTGCGAGTCGACCGCTTGCCACTAGAGACTCTTAGAATAAGTGAGAATCTACTGGAATGTTCTCGATTGTTTCTAGAATTGTTCTCGACCATATGCATATATTGGAGCATTTTATATATTTCGAAAGTGTTCTAAAAAAGTACAATAATGTTCACGATCTGTCCAGTTTAGGGGTAGGTGTGTGCGCTTGTGAGTCGACCATAAGCCAATAAGTAAGAATGTACCAAAATATTCTAGAATACTTATAGGGTGGCCCTTAGGTAGAATGTTCTAGAGTAAAAAAGATCAAAACAATTGAGAACGTTCTAAAATGGACGAAAACTTTTATGTGTGAGTATATTACGGTATTTTCACTAATGTTTTATCCTATAATATTCGATATTTATCCAGTTGGTGTACATTTGGATTTACAAGTCGATCACCACCAAATATGCGTCGAAAAAGTGTATCTGAGACGATGAAAATTGTCTTTGAGAATCAACGTATTTTCTTTTCTAATGTTTATACTTGGGACTGCAGTCATTTGCTGCGTTTCGAACACGCCCTTGTTAAGTTAGGAAATGCTTCATGGGTAGAACAGACAAAGTGAAAAGACTTAACCGAATAACAGTAAGTGGTGCCGCAGTTAGAGGTTGCTTAGGTACGCAAAAGATCAGGGGTTGGTTTTATTGGATAATGCCTAGTTCCCTCTCATATACCTGTTTTTAATTAGGGTTAAAATTTTCGCTATGTCGAATTCCCTCCTAATTATACATCAATTGCCTCCCAAAGGCGGCGGACCTTGAGTGCTAATTACCACTATAAAGTCATAAAGAGTTGTTTAAATAATACAGCCTCACATCACATATTAATCTTAATATTATTCATATATTATAGATACCACACTAACAATTTTATCAGACTACCCTTCTATTGGTCAAATACAAGACAAACTAAAACTAATAAAGTTTTTTCTGGATGATTGCATTAAAAAGCTAGACGCACACGAATTACCAAACATTGAATTTGTTAAGGTAGTGGGAAACCATTTTAAAATTAAATAAATAAACATTTCATAACTGATATGTCTTTTTTTTCTAAAATTATTAAATAAAATCGGTAAGTAGTCGTCAACTTAATTATCGGAGTTGATATGAACGGGAGGGAACTCGGCTAGTACCCGGGAGGGAATTCGACATCTATATTTTAACCAAAAGTACCTGCGGGAGGGAATTCAGCATCACCGGTTTTATTACTGCCTGGTTTGAATTAAATCGTTAAGCAAGCGTCTTTTTTAAATTCCTGAGAATGTTGAACATTCTTTGAAGTCTGATACTGGCAACATGCTCAAATTCTGTTTACGTGCATCTCTTTCTGTTGCTCATCAATTGGTGTAATGTTATTCTCTTTTGTTTATGAGTGTCCGCTGCAATTCCTACATGACATCTCCCTTATGTATGTATGTATATTCCCTATAATGTCTGTCGTGAGTAAAAATAGTCGTTATGTGAGCAACGTCTCTAGTCTAGTTAGTATGTAAACTGAAAGATGTAAATAAATGCGGTAGTTTTATTGAGGACTATGGCAATTTTGAATGTCCTAACTGTAGATGAAAATATTAACCTAAGTAAGTTGTTTTTAGTCAGCTAGTAATTATCAAAGCAAAACTATAATACATTAATACATAAGTATTTATTACAAGGCAGTTTCTCACATATCTTTCAACGAACTAGTTTTGAATTTTGCATCTGCGTCACAAAATGATCACGAATTTCGAATAAGAACGAAGAGATCTCCGGTCTAATTCTTCTGATTTATGTTGGCGACTGTTACTGTCGTTACAAATCATTTATAATCAAAAACGTATTAGTTACCACTGATCGAGGGCTACTTTTGACGTTAAACTAAAATAATAACATCAAATTGACATTTCCTTAAATTTACAGTGAAATTCAAATTTTTCTTTAATACCTGGGTACGTACATTAATTACGATGAAATTCGTAAAACTTTGTTTCCACGATGTTAAGCAAATTATACGTTTAAGTAAATGTATTCTGGATGATTTTATTCATCAGGCTAAACAAAACGGGACTGCATTATTCAAACAACGTGCGAATTCGAACAAAACTGATGAAAATGAGCAGACGAATATGTTGGAAGATATTAAGTATGTGGATAATGGATGCAACTGTTGTACAGGCACATACGAAGCAACTGATTCGAACGGAAGTGTTAAAAACAGTCCAAAATCCAACATATTACTATTTAAAAACTCCTCAGCAGACATGATTGCTATTTCAACACACGATACGTCCAACCGTACGAAAAATGAGCTGCAGAACTTAGTCAAAGAAAAATTCTTCACTAATCTCGAAGACCATATCGATAATTTGAAATATTCGAATCAGAACTCATCCAACATGGCCAAACAGAGCACACCATGTTACCACGTGTGCTACTACGAAATAATTAAAAACAGTGGTGACGGTGTGGGCCTCGTACTATTGAGGAAAAATTACGCCGATTGGATGTTGGATGTAAATCATGAAAACGACTCAACATCTTTGGAAGCAAATGATTACTACCTTCAGTCTTTCGAGAAGCTCGTAGAGAATCACAATGTTGATTACGTCAGTGATTTTACAGATTGCTCCGATAGTTTAAAGATTACAGGGATTGTAATGGGCGAGAAGCAAAATAACGTTAAGTCAGATGAACGCTTAATAGACGACATAGTACGAGATATTTCTCTAGCTAATGAAAAACGGTCGGTAAATATAATTCCATAGTAAGTTTGCATTCACGTGAAAATAAGGTGGGTGATCTAACACAAAGAAACACCCCTATAATTATTACAAAGTCAATTAATTTAATTCGCTAAAATATGCACGGTTTACTAGCACTATCAAAGAAAATGATAGTAGAGACTTGTATAACGTACAATAGAACTTTGATTGACAGATTAATTTCTTAAACAACATGCACAAACAAGTATCATATTCATAACTACCATTTGCTCTTGTGTTTAATTTCAATTTAGTTTTAATGACATAATTCATAAATGATTAGGGGTTACAATAATGAAAAGAAAAAAGTAAAAACATCGTTTTTAGAGCATTTTGTAATATAATGCCACTCGTATATACTTTCAAGAGTAGCCATACAACATCACTACTGCACCAATGTACTATAAATCGCAATAACCATTATGATACTTTATCTTTAATAGATCAAAGTTTGTACAATCTATAATTTTAATAAAAATCTGTAAATACTGCCGATATTTATTACGATAAAAGCTATTCATGAGGTATTAAAGAAACTTCACATTTAAGCCGTATAATTTTCATATGCTTTGAGAGCTCATATAGCAAGGCTTGTGTGTGAAAAATTCCAATTAATTCTACGCAGTAGTTTTTGGTTGGTGCCCTTTTAAATATGGAGAGCGATAAGCAGCATTTTCGACATATCTTACTGTTTTACTACAGAAAGGGTAAAAATGCTGTTCAAGCCAGAAAGAAATTGACTGATGTGTATGGAGAAGGTGTGTTGACAGTACGCCAGTGCCAGAACTGGTTCGCTAAATTTCGATCCGGCAATTTTGATGTCGAAGTTGCACCACGTTCGGGAAGGCCGGTTGAAGCTGATAAAGACGCGATAAAGGCATTAGTTGATGTGAACCGGCGAATAACAACACGTGAGATCGGATTGAGGTTAAATTTATCAAATTCAACAGTTTATGACCACTTGAAAGGCCTGGGATTATCCTCGAAGCTCGATGTATGGGTTCCCCATGTTCTCACAGAGAGAAATCTGTGTCGCCGCATTGACGTCTGCGATTCGCTTCTCAAACTTCACGAAAATGATCCGTTTTTGAAGCGCATCATCACTGGGGACGAATAATGGGTTGTATACAACAACGCCAAACGCAAGAGGTCATGGAGCAAAAAAGATGAACCGGCTCAAACCATTTCCAAAGCCGATATTGACCAAAAAAAGGTGATGATGTCTGTTTGGTGGGATTTTAAAGGAATCGTTTTTTTTTTTTTGAGCTTTTACCGGATAACAACGATTAATTCGGAAGTCTACTGTCATCAGCTGGACAAACTGAATGATGCACTTCAACAGAAAAGGTCAGAACTAATCAACAGGAAAGGTGTAGTGTTTCACCAAGACAACGCGAGACCTCACACAAGTTTGGTCACTCGCCAAAAGCTTTTACAGCTTGAATGGGATACAATGCTACACCCACCATATTCTCCAGACCTGTTCCGGTCACTCCAAAATTTTTTAGACGGTAAACCCTTCACCTCAAATGAGGAGGTCAAAAACCTCCTCGATCAGTTTTTTGCCAGCAAAGACCAAAAATTTTATGAGCGTGGAATTATGCTACTACCAGAAAGATGGCAAAAGGTGTTGGACCAGAACGGTCAATATATAATTTAATATAGTATTTGTTTATTATACGAAAACTGTCTTTCATTTCCACAAAAAAAAAAACGAAATGACTTTCCGAACAGCCCTACAATAACGAATTTTCTATAAAATTAGAAAATATTACCCATATTGGCATTTGATAGGTATTTATATATACAAAATGTTGACCTATACTGCTTTAAAGTTTAAATTTGTTACTTTCTTGGGATCTGCTGTTGTTAGCGCCAATGACGTCATGATCCGAAAAGGGACGCGCTCTCACTCAGTTGACCAACCTCGTCAGGGACGTGTTTAGTTTGAATCGGATTTGACTATTTGCTTAATTCGAAGAACTTCTACTTTCACGATGGTTAAAGGAATTGAACGTTAGAGAAATGTATTTTTTATAAAAAAACATATTAAGCACAAATATATAGATAATATCAGCGATTCCTAAATGGTGTTCCGCGGAATCCTTATAAAAAATGGAAAATTCAAATGGATGGTAAGGATGGTGTAAAAAGGACGAAGAAAATCTTGTGGAGGAGGAAAATATCAGAAGGATAGAAATGTTTAAAGTTTGTAAAATGCATGTATACAGAGCAAAGGTATCCACTTATTTGCAAATGTTCTTGAAGCCACTATTTTTTTGTCTAATCGTAAAAGCAAATTGTTTAATCCCATGGCCATCTCTGGGTAATAATAATTAATATGTGACGAGAATGACAACTAAAATAAACTGACATTTGTAGAAATTTGCTGTGAACGTTCAATTTTTCCTCTTAAACAAGAATATTTAAATAATTCCTCCAGAATGAAACTCGCAAAATGCTTGCTGGCGAACACGGAGTATATTTCGTATTTGAGTAAGCGTCTTTTGAACAACATCTACTCTCGTATAACGCAAATTCAGAATGGACTAGTTAATGAGAAAATAGATCATACAGATGCTTCTTGTGAAGAAGAAAACATGTTAGTGGCAATGAATTCAAGATTTACTGAGTTCAACAGTTTCGTGGATATAGAACAGACCTTTATATTGGACGAACCCTCTTCTGAAAAGGACACAACCCAACCAGTTATTGATACAGCCGAAAGAACAAAGTCAACTGCTGGTTTAGTATACGGTGACAGAGATACATTGCCTCAAGCAGAAAATTTATTAACAGTAAATTCTTCGGCTAATGATGAATTTTCTTCCACTTTTCGAGAAGAAATGGAAGGATTCTTTATTAAAAAAGTTATTGCAAAGGAAAAACAGGAAGCGGTCAAGAGTAAACTTAAAATCTACAAAAAAAATTTTCAATTAAATAACTTATTAGGACTTAACAATATTAGACAATTATATCCCGATTTCCGTATTTTCAAGTTAAGAAAAGTACTAAAGGATATTTTTGAGAACGGCCAACTCGTTGAAGAAGCGAATTTACCCTCCAATGAATCGCAAACTTTAACAGTTATATGTGAAAATGCAAATAATGATGAGAATTCGGTTCAGACAGAAGGCTTAAGGAATGAAACAAATATTCTTCGTTATTTCCCTTCAGATGATTATGAAAATGTAATTAAAGTGTTGGAGGTAAACGAAGAGCAGTTTAGGAAATTGGATAACTTCTTGGAGGGACTGGAATCAGAGCAGGACGAGAGAGAGGAAGAGGAACAAGAAAGAGAAGGAGAAGGAGAAGTAGAAGAAGAAGAAAAAGCTGAAACTGAAGAACCGATTGAACAAGACGAAAACACCGACGACTCACCTACTGTAGAATATTCCATCGAGGATTTGCTAGTAAAAGGTAGCAACCATGAAAGTGTCCTTCAAACGATTTTAAAAATCACAAATGCCAATTTTATTAATAATGAGTCATCACACCAACTACTGAAGCAATTAAATCACGCAGAAGGTAAAGTTGGCCAAAGCATTTTAAAAGATTTACAACTAACTTTGTTTTCAAAAGACTGCTCTCATTTACTCAGAAGAGATAACGAAAAAGCTTCACTAATTGCTCAAGTTTTTTCAAACCCAGTGGCCTCTATATTTGATTTCTATTTTTCTGCATCGAATATAAATCCAGTTGGAAATTGTCAATGGGACAGAAAAGACGATGAAATTTATTACTCCAATGATGATAGCAAAGAGGAAAAATTGGATATTGTAGATCGAAAAGAAGAACAATTTAAGTTTGATAATAAAAGTCTGAAGAATTATTATGAAGTTAATGTAGAAAGTGAATGTGTAACTGAAAACAAACATGGATTTGATTTCAAAAAGAACTTATACAATATGTTAAGCAATAAGTATGAAAAACGAGGTAATTCAAAATTAATGCTGTAAATTAAAATACTGTTAGGCCAGGATTTGCGTTAGAACTAAACAAGAAAGTCGATAGAATACGATAAAATACATTAAACACCTTAGCAATTTCTACACACGCTTAAACATTAACTTTTAGTTTCAGATTTACAAAAATCATGTAATAAAGAAGGTTTTGATGTAGATAAAATAAATTACTACACAAATATACTGCAAAGTGTTGAAAAGAAACCCAGCATCATTATGAAAAAGTACTACCCTCCATCGAGTAGAAAAGATCCGCAATTAAATGAATGTTTATATTTAGTAAAAAATAACGAAAGTTGTCCTTTGGTTACTAAATCGAACGAATGCTTTTTGCCTTCCAAATATTGTGTCAGTTACGATTCTTCGAAACTCAATTCAAAAATAGTCGAAAAGGTGAACAAAAGCCTTATTCATGAAAATAGTAATATGGAACTAACCAAAGTAGACGCTTACAATGTCTCGTTCAATAACAGTAATGGCGATAAAATTGTACACAATATGGAGTCACAAATCGAATACTTCATGAAATTGGCTTCAGGCCGCGTATATAAGTTTACTGGTTATAATGCAATGTTAAACGCAGTTGAATCAAAAATAGTACGTTCATTTATCGAAGACAAATTAATAAATATTATCAACTATGAGGGAACACAAAAAGAAATAATGTGCGAATTAATTAAACTGCAATATGAAAATCAGTTTGGATCGATTTTCTACAAAAAAGAGATGTCAAGTGGAGATACGATCAAAAGTATTAAACCAACTAATACAATAAAAAAGAAGAGGCAATTTAATGCTACATCTAAACTAGTCAGAATCGGTAAAATACACTGTACATTTGAGCACATGCTTATAATTTCTAATCCTTATCTGAGAGTCATTCCGAAACAATATATCCATTTAAGCACCTTGGAGAAATTCTTCAATCTTAGCATACTGCGACATATCCCTGATTTCAGTAAGAGGGAAGAACTAAATGCCCTGTGGAACTTCTTTTCTTTTTTCATCACAAACAAACAACCCGTGGATGATGATTCCACTAAACATCCTTTCGTTACCAATTCGAAAATTATTTTCCAATTATTAAAAACCATACAGCAGTGCGGTCTTGGAAGAAATTTCAATGAGCAGACTTATCCATATCCAAAAAGGGATTCTAAGAATCAAAGTCGAAGAGAATTGATGAAAGATGTTACCATTTTTGCACAAAAAGTAGCCAATGCTGAATCTAGTCCACAGGAAGAGGCTAAATTACTCGATGCAAATATGAAGCAATTTTGCAAACTTGAAAAGAAAGTAATCCGAAACATGTTGCTCAATCAGAACTGCTTGAAGATACTAGAAAATTCGGGATGTTTTTTCGATTACAACATTGAGCTGATACAATCGAAGCCAAAAGAAATTGATATTGTTAATCGTACTACAAATGCAGTAGTCAAGAAAATTGAAGATCTCATAATGTTGACGGAGAAAAGCGGTGATGCATATAATGACTTGCACATATAGTTAACTCAGGTGTAACATCATTCCCTTATCATTTATTTCACCGACAAAACATGAAATGATATCATACAACGCAGAATATTTGACATCTACATATGACAGAAAAATAAATTACAATCGAAAGTTTGTCAACCAATTAAGAAATAACACATTCACCTTATGTACCGTATTCTCAGTTGATGTACGTACGAATTCGTTCGGCAATAAATATATCTTAACTTTTATTAAATTTGAATTTATTTCTAGCGAATACCTTATCTCTACAGTTTCGTGATAACTATGGGTTTAGATAGGTAAGGGCAAGGGGGCACTGCTACCTATATAAACTTACAGCTATTGAAAATCTGCCGCCCCCCCTCAGGAAAATCTCTAATTTCTCCCATAGTAATAACTTCAAAACCCAATAAATTCAATAGTGGAGAGTAAAAATACGTAACAACCAAGGGATTATTCATTTCTAGCATATCTTTTGTCGCACAGACTGAATATGGTCGAAAATTTTGAAATATCCTAGCCTCAGCATACAAATACTATTTTGGATTTTGTTTCAAAATTGAGATATCTAGTCAAAGCTTTTCTCAGGGGCGGCGGAGCGTGATTTCGTAGAATAAAAAAGGGTAAGGGGGTTCACCACTTAAACCTAGGGAGTAATAATAGTTGCCTAATAAATAAATTAAGGATTGAAAACAAAAATAAGACAATTGCACTTAGTGCTGAAGGTAATGAAATACAGTTGATTTCTTCCACAGGAAATGCTACGTAAACGTGCCAGTTCGTCGAAGCTGATCGGCTGAAGAGGACCCTAGTTGGTCCTAGAACGGCCTGAGGTAGAGGGGTTTTAGTCGGTAGATCCGAGGACTTCTTCCTCGGGAATCCAACACTACCCAGTCGTGCGGACGGCTGGGTGTCTTTTGAAGATTTCCCCTCTCCCACGAAAACATTAAAAAAATCGAAGCTGTTTTCCCTTCATGTTGACCGATCCAAAAGCAACAAAGAAGATTTCATGTAAACCTATAATGTTTCTATGTTTCCACTATAGCAAAAAATGTTTATCCTAAATTTTATGCTTTATTTCTTTTGCATCCGATTGTAAGAGTATTATATGAAAATAAATAAAAGTAAAACAAAAATGCTGGTATGCAAGGGAAGAAGAAGTAGGAAAAGAGCGAATACAAAGATAGGAGACGAAAGATTAGAAGAATTGACTGATTTTAGGTATCTAAGTCAGGACGGAAGGAGTAGTAGGGATATAAAGCTGAGGATAGCGCAGGGTCGTGTCGCCTTCAATAAAAAGAGGTCACTTCTATGCTCGCGAACAGTAATTTTGAAATTCGAAAAAGATTGTTAAAGGTTTTTGTTTGGAGCGAGACGTTGTACGGGTGCGAAACATAGACGGTGGGTGAGGCGGAAGAGAAAAGGTTAGAAGCGTTCGAAATGTGGTAATACAGGCGAGATTTGAGGATAGAGAAGCTTAGAAATGAAGAAGTATTAAAAAGAATAGGAGAACAGAGGACTCTACGGAAGTCAATAAGAAATAGGCGAGATAGGTTGGTAAGACACCTTCTCATGCATGAAGGGCTAGTCAGAAACATATTAGAAGCAGAAACAAGAGTTAAAAGGAGTAGAGGTAGTCCTAGATTAGATTACTGTTTATGTGGGATGTTTTAAGGAAATGCGAAGATTAGCTTAGGGCAGAAAAGAGTGGAGGTGCGTGGCCAACTACTCTTAGGACTGATGACCTTATGATGACGATGTTCCGATTTAGTTTTCGTTTGACGCCCTTATGAGTGAACTTCACTATACCTACTTACGTATAAAAAGAAAGCAATTGAATGTTTACTGGATTTTATTAAATCTAAAAATAATACAGCAATAATATTTTCTAGTATTTATATACCCACAAATTTTCAGCTATATAGCTCAATCAGGTGACATATTTATTCTACTTTTGTGAACAACTATAAAAAAACTCACTATTTCTGTAGATATTTACATATGTAATTCGCATACACAACGAATATTTATTAGTACGTAGTTATTGCTGTGTGCATGTAACTTTCAGCATATTTGCCTTTGCATCGGTTTTTCTGAAATCTTCTTGGTTCATTTCAATTATCATAGCATTGTTTTTGCGTTGAACATTCATCTCATCAGTTGTTACTGTTTGCATGTCTTCCCGTGACACTGTATAGTACTGATTCCGAAAATTTTCGATATCTTTTAAAAAGTGCATTTGACTGACAGTTTCCCTTAGAATTTCTCTTTCTAATTTATGGAATTGCTTCAAATTCACTTTCAATAATTTCGCAGTTTCAATCCGTTCTATAGCAACCCGTCCTAGTTTCTTAACCTCACTTGGGTCAGCATCATTGATTTTTAATTTGAGTTTTGATGTTGGTTCCATGCAGCTGCCTGTGGAGGAAGGTGCTTGCACGAAATAACATTTAACGTTACTATATGTTGGACGATTCGATTTTGCTTTCTTACTTTGGAAGGTCTGAGGTTCATAAATTTTTATTAGTTGATCTGGTAATCTGGATTTGTCTCCTGGATTCGATTTTGAAAAGTGGGTGTTGTACTCCGATTTCCTTTTAGAAATATTCCAACTGCTTCTATTTGCTGCCTTTGCTACTTCAAATTTATTTCTTCTTTTATGGTCATAATTTTTTTTATTATCTGTATCACTTATCCTTTTCGTCATATCGTCGTTATGAAGTGAATTTATCCTGTACATTCTGCCATTATTATTAATTTTAAAGTCTATTGTTCGGACTTCATAAGTTTCCATTAATCTACATTTTGGATGAAATAGGGTATCCATAAAAACCACTGCTGGGTTAAATTTTAACGATTTAAATTGATGATTATCCTGTGACGTTTGCTGAGGGTTACATTCTTTATTTGCCAAAAAGTGAGATTTGTTTAAAGATGCGTCTAAAGTTGTTTCACTTTTAGATGTCTTATTAATTTTTTCATTAAATACCTGTTCGTGCTTTTCAGTTTCTAACTTACTAGAAATTTTACAGGAATAAATTAATTTCGAATGTTTTCCATTTTGGACAAAGTCCACATTAGTTTTAGAAATTTGAATTTCGTTATTCCTCGATGAGTAATGACGATAAATTATCAAATTTTGGAGCAAGTCAAACAGTTCCGATTTTATGTTTGTGTTGAACTGGTTGTGTGGCAATTGAGGTTTGAAACGTGTGAAATCCTTACAAATTAATCGATCCTGTATATTCGTCTTTGAGTTTTTTTTGACTTCGTTGCATGTTACTACATGGGACTTTTCTGGTTTAGGGGAACAATTGAGGCTTTTGTCTTTTATTTGGTCAGGTAACTCATTTGAAATCTCTTCATTATCAGCTTTCTTAACTTCACAACAATTGCACGAACGTATTTTCAGCTCACCCTGGCTCTCAGGAAATTTTGGCTTAGAACTATAAAACGTAGCATCTGATGGTACACTTCTTGAGGTGTTTAACTCGCTACCGAAATTCAAATCGGTTGCAAATGTGGAATCATTAATCAGTTGAAACATATTAATTTTTACTGATGGTATATTGACCAATGCTTTATACTGACTTTGAAGTGCATTTTTACCACATGATACTATGTACGAGAACTCACTGAATGTGTTTGTGTATACCTGGGAATATGTCTTCGCTGATTTTGTAACATAATCAAATAATTTATACATTTTTAAGTACTGAAAGAAATGGGTAAATGTTCTGATGAGCGAAACAAAATAAATTTGACAATCTTCAACATTTTATTTGATAGTTGTATTTACGAATGTTTGGGATATTTTTTATATGACAACTTGATTTTTATATTTTTTGTAATGTGATGTGCCATCAAACAGCTTAAAATAATAATTACAGTAAAATCTCTATAACCCGAACATCAAGGGAGACGCCAAAAAATTCGAGTTATAGAGTTTTCGACTTATGGAGGATTTTGAATTACGCGGATATTGATTCGACTTGTACAATTTAAGATTCATTCTACATTATCTGAAAATCCTTAAATTCCTTAGTTTTCTTCAAACTACAGATGTAACAAGTTTCAAATTATCCAGTTGTAAAGGTTGTAAAATAAATAATTGCTATGTTCACTGATAATTTCGACTAATAGAGGGTTGAGATTTCGAGTAATGGAGGTTTTCGGGATTGAAGGGAAGGAAACAAAATATTTTTTCGAGTTTTAGAGGACTCTATGGAAGTCAATAAGAAACAGGCGAGATAGATTAGTAGGATACCTTCTCAGGCATGAAGGTCTAGTCAGAGACATACTAGAAGCAGAAACAGGAGTTCGGAGGGGTAGAGGTAGACCTAGATTAGATTACTGTTCGCAAATAGTTAAGGATGTGGGATGTTCTAGTTTTAGGACTGACGACCTTGTTATGATGATGATATTCTTAATACACAGGTCAAATTTAATTTTTCAAGTTATGGAGGTTTTCGACTTATCAAGGTTCGACTTAAAGAGGTTTTACTGTATTATAAATTTACATGTCTACCAAGCATCCATTATTTTGTAAACTTCGTCTTAATCAACATCTTGTATCAGTGTAGTAAATAAAATGTATACTTATAAAAGAGACAGGCATTAGTGATCGTGCTCATTAGCAGTTTGCCCCGCATGGTAACCCGATACTCATCCTTCTTATCAACTGTTGAAATCCTGTAACATAATAAATGACATTCCGTGACTTTCGTGCACTAGCTCATCCATCGGAGCGACGCACAGCGAAGAGGTCGTAGTCGCCTTAAAGAATTGTTTTGGTATGCTCGACGATCGTCGTGAGATTTTGTCTGGAAGTCGCGGACCGCAGATCGCAGTGGTATAATTTTGAATCAAAAGATTTCGAGATCCGTTATAAGAATATTATTACTTTGCAATACGAAAAAATTGGTATCGTTGTAACTGAATTTATAATCTCATTGACTGATTTTATTTTTCAACTTTAATTTTAAAATCCCAATAAATCACAACTAAAAAAAAAAAGGTTAGAAGCGTTCGAAATGTGGTGTAATGAGGATACCGTGGATAGAGAAGGTTGGAAATGAAGACGTATTAGGCAGAATAGGAGAATAGAGGACTCTACGGAAGTCAATAAGAAATAGCCTAGATAGGTTAGTAGGCATTCTCAGGCATGAAGGCCTAGTCAGAGACATATTAGAGGCAGAAACGGGAAATAATAGGAATAGAGGCAGACCTAGATTAGATTACTGTTAAGGCTGTGGATTGTTCTAGTTTTAGGAAAATGCGAAGATTATCTCAGGATAGAAAAGAGTGGAGGTGCGTGTCCAACAGAAACCGATGATGACTATAAGAAGGTTCAAATCAAATAATTACTGTGTTTGGAGGATATGTTGATGCAATGCAGTCAATCTGAATAAAGTGATACTTTCCATTCCGTCTAGACGATCTTGAATGCAGTGCGGATTTTAAAAGCAGATCAATTTCAATATTACCAATTGTCAAAAACAAAACGTAAACAAAATCTTCTTGTCTACGCGCAAATCGACCTTTATGGGTTACTAATCAAAGAATCCAATTCCCACCAGGACCTAACGAAAGGTACCTAAGGATGGTGAGTACTTTCTGACAAAGTTGAAACATTTTTTACATACGCTTAGCATTAAGGCATGGCAAGACACTGTATGGCAAGGCACAGTGTGGCGGCTTTTTTTAAACTGCGGTTGAACGAAGACTGATTCCCCGTTGCGGAAGGTTGCATTTTGAATTTTTTCGGCGGTGGGGAACCCCGATGGGTCAATTTCTCTCTACATCGTAATTGTGGATCAAAATATTTTCTTTACCTTGTCTAAACGTAAGTATTTAATCACTGTTCGTTGCTCGGCATGATCTATTTTGTTAAAATTAAATGATTCTCCCATCCTCTTCTGTATATGGGATTTAACAAACAGACAAGCAATTTATTCATATATCCACTCTATTAATCTTATTGAAGATTTTTTTTAATATTAATATTATTTCCATCTCAATTTTCGTACTTTCGAGCGATTCGGCATTCAATGTCGAAATCAAGATTTCTTGATTCAAGAGTTTAAGAAATCAAGATAATATAAAGACGACCTATACAAGAATCATACAAAAATAAGACATGACTTGAATTTTCGTTATTTTTTGTATAAGAGCGATATTTGAAAAATATTATATTGACTAGTAACAGCCTACCATAGTCTTCTATTCCCAATTTTGCGGAAAGAGACAAAAATAGGTATCTAATATATATTACTTAATACTAATTTATAAAATGCGCATTACCATATTAGCTCACTTGCATGAAAAGATTTACGGGTATCTCTCAAGAAGAACTGATGTCGTACCATATTTGTTCTGGTAAAATTAAAGTTAATTGCTGAGAAGGCAATTAACATTAGGTGGGATTACCGTATGAGATGTTAATTAGATTAAGGTAACGGCAATTCTACAACTACTGAAACAACGTGTAAGAAGCAACAGAAAAGAATGCTCATTTGTACGTTAGGATGAAAAAATTTTATCAATTTTATTACTTGACTGTCTAATTTTGAGAGTATATGAATATATTCCATATATGTATATTATAAATTAGTTTCTTCTCGAAGAGTAAAATAAAATTTCTCTAATAATTTTATGCGATTGCGAATTCTTATTGGTATAAAAGTTCTCCTTCTTCTTCATCTTCTTCTTCCACTTAGACAAAAGCCTGTTCTTCATCGATTATGTCTAGTCAGGGTGCAAATTATCGGTTCACCTCTTTCTTGATCGACTTATCTCTGACCTTTTACCATTCAGTCTTATCCCATTCTTTCTATCTATGAATTCCACGCTTTTTCCTGTTGTGTATCCTTTCTGTAATATTTTCCACTCTACCTAGTTTCCTTACATTTTCACTTCTTTCTTGTTGTACAGGGTTTTCCCAGTAATGCTGCCAAGTATCTTCATCTCTGCAGTTTCTAATATTCTTTTTGTTTTGTTTCTGTCAGGTCTAGCCTTAGCCATATAGGTCACGATAGGTCTTATAGTGCTTTTATATATTATTGTTTTTGTGTTTACGTTATGGTGTTTATTCCTCCATATGGTACCGTTTAAACAGCTTGCGATTTTGCTAAGCTTTTATAACTTCATTTCCGATATCACTGAAACTTGATAGTTCCGACTCCCAAGTACAAACTCGAATGACATGATTTGCCCTATAATATTCTAGTTCACTTCCAGCTTACATCTAAGTGGTTCTTTCACCGTTTTCAAGCATTTGGTTTTTTGAGCGGCTATGGTCATATTCAATTGCTTTATTGTAGTGCTGAAAATCTGTAGGTTTTTCCGTAGGTCGTAACTCTGTAACCCCCGCCTATTTTGACTTGTTTTATTACATCATACACCATAATGTTGAGTAGCAGTTGACTCAATGAGTCCCCTTGTTGAATTCCGCTATGTAAAGTATAAAAGTTGATAAATCAATTTCTTATGGACAGCATTGTCTGATTGTAATTGCAAAACTCAGTCAGGAGGGGTACAGGTAGACCTAATAGATTAGATTACTGTTCGCAAATAGATAAGGATGTGGGTTGTTCCAGTTTTGGGGAATTGCGAAGATGAGCTTAGGATAAAAAAGAGTAGAGGTGCATGTCTAATCAGTCTTAGGACTGACGACCTTATGATGATGATGTTATTATCAACACTTTTAATAGCTAATTCCTCATCATAATAAGGTTGTCAGTCCCAAGACTAGTTGGACACGTACCTCCACTCTTTTCTATCCTGAGCTGATCTTCGCATTTCCTTAAAACTAGAACAACCCACATCCTTAACTATATGCGAACAGTAATCTAATCTAGGTCTACCTCTACCCCTCCTAATTGCCGTTTCTACTTCTAATATGTCTCTGACCAGACCTTCATGCCTGAGAAGGTGTCCTACCAATCCATCTCGCCTATTTCTTATTGACTTCCATATAGTCCTCTGTTCTCCTATTCTTTCTAATACCTCTTCATTTCTGACCTTATCTATCCACGGTACTGTCATCATTCGCCTGTAACACCACATTTCGAACGCATCTAACCTTTTTTTTTCCGCTGCGCCCACTGTCTATGTTTCGCACCCGTACAACGCCGCGCTCCAAACACACACCTTTAACAACCTTTTTAGAATTTCTAAATTAACCATTCGCGAGCATAGAAGTGACTTCTTTTTATTNATCAGACCTGAGAAGGTGTCCTACAAACCTATCTCGCCTATTTCTTATTGACTTCTATGGAGTCCTCTGTTCTCATATTCTTTCTAATATTCCGTCATTTCTAACCTTCTCTGTCCACGATATCCTCATCATTCGCCTGTAACACCACATTTCGAACGCTTCTAACCTTTTCTTTTCCACCGCGCCCACTGCCCATGTTTCGCGCTCCAAGTTAACCGTTCGCGAGCATAAAAGTGACTTCTTTTTATTAAAGGCGACACGACCCTGCGCTATCCTCTGCTTTATATCCCTACTACTCCTTCCGTCCTGACTCATCTGACTTCCTAAATACCTCAAATCTGCCACTTCTAATTTTTCGTCTCCTATCTTTATATTCGCTCTTTCCCTACTTTTTCTTGCTAATACATAACCTAGAATTAGGTCTCTGAAGAGCATACAAAACGATATACTTCTTGCTTCAGTTATGTTTATTAGACGAGTTCTGAGTAGCTCAGAATTCACTATTATTATCTAAATAATATTCTATTCGCTGGAATATGTTTAATAGACAATCAAAGCATAAATTCTAACTGAACAAGGAAATGACGGAGGTCCAATCAGAATCTGACAGCTAAAGCAAAACCCTAGTGGAGTATTTAGCTAAAGCAATAGGCTGACTGTATCAGATGCATTAAATGGGTTTGGCATGACATGACTGTACAAATTGGTGTTCATAATTCTGGCACGAACAGAAGCATCGTAATAATAACAATGATTAGATGCATTCTCCACTGACGTCACGAGCAGATGTTATTAATTAACGTGACGTAATTTTTAGTTTCGTAAGTTCAAGTACCTATAGTATACACGCTCTTTATTACAAAAGCAACGCTACAATTTACCCGGCAAGTCGATAATTATTTGATGTATTTACTTACTCTATTTACTTTCATCATTATCTACTTCCTTCTTCATTATTGCATTTAATAATGTTTACAGTAGGCTACATTTAACTGATTTAACTGATTATGTATGCACTTTTAAATGAACAACATGTTTTAAGGTGTCTTTCGTAAGCAATATTTGATTATAAAAAAGAAATAAAAGGAAATAGATTGCGATATGGTTTTCTATTTTTCTAGCAAAAACTTCCTATTAAGTTTAGAATTACATTTTCTTGTTGTTTTATTGAAATTAGGGATTCTCTGGTTCCATTAATAATGTTTATTGCGTCTACGATGTTCAAGTCTTTTTTCCTCCTTATCCCATTTTTACGAGGAGCTTATAGTAAGCGTCTTGCTTTGCGGTATTTGGCCAGAAATATTGACCAGAAGAGTTAACAAACGACGTTGGAAGTTTCTCTTTTTAAAAAGATATCCAAAATTTGTAGTTACACTTTATTTAAAAGAACTTCTAAATTATTATAATTATTAATTAAGAGTAAAAACAATTTGCCGTTCGTGAATTAAGTATTACAGCAATATGCCATGCACGTGAACTACAATACATTAATTAGTTAAGAAGGCTAAAACAAAGCTTATATACTACACAAGAAATAGTTTAGGTTGCATATTATTGGGAATTAGTTGTCGGTGTGAGAAACGCGCTGATTACGATCTATTCACATCGATAACTGAAGTCCGATTTCTTGATCATACTGTAAAGATAATCTTTGCTACCTGCGAGAGTTCAGTGAACACCGAACTAAGGACCGATATTATTTTTATGGTCCCTACATCTTTTTGGAATCTTATTACAGCCCGTATAAACAAATAAAAAATCTTCGAGTTTCTCAAGTATTTTTCTCTATATGCGTTTCTACACGAAATTATGAAAGAAGTCTACTATTTTTAACATATTTCTTAAGTAATAACACAAATTGAAAAAGTCAACTGAGCAGATATTGGGTGGGGGAGCATCCCCGACATGCCCCCTTTGGCTAGGGTTCTAAACACGTTCCTGGTTTTTATTTACAATTTAAAATCCAAACAATATCAAACAAAAGAAAAATCCAAATACAAATACTTCCGCATTTTCAGTATTCTTCTCACAGAGTAAACGACGATGTCTCCACCATGGGCTGGAATAACAGGAATAAATGTGAATCTCATAATTAGTTGGCATAAAATATTAGTAAATTGTATTTTACGAAAAACTACTTTTTTATCGGCAACTGAGCTGCATATTGCAGGTTATTTCCCGCGGTTCGCGGCAGTTTCCCACACCATAATCACAATAATAATACCGCATGCAGTTTCTTATAAAAGTTCATTCTGTTTGTGAAATAACAAAAGAATTTCTACAATATGCAGTTGAAAATTGTATATTTGCGTATAATCAAGACAAACGCTGACTTGTAATTTTCGATTTTGCATGTAGCTCATACAGCAATTTCAATAAGAATCCTATTTATGTCCATGTTTTTTATCATTTTTTATAGAAGTACCCACTAATTATTGCTGCCAAGTAAATCATCAAGGCAAATATTAATTTTTAAAGTTGTTTCTGTAATAAATTCACACATTTTACAATTTCGTAATATTTGTGTAAATTGTTAGTAGGTAAATACTATTTGGATTATCCAATCTTCAGAATGATCAATCATGAATCAATTATACATTTTCATAAAATGAATTGCCACATTGCCAGGTATTGTTGACAAACGCAGTTGAAACTCGTTCCATGTAATATATTCTGTTTTATAATTTTCTTTCATATTACGTATTCTTTCGTACGCATTACTTATTTTGATTATCGTATTAGACGACCAAGAATTCAATGTGATGTTTGTGCAAGTGATCGAAAAATATGAAGCTCTTTATAACTATAAATTAGAAAAAAAATGCAATAGAAGCGCCAAGAAAAGGAAAAGTTAGAAACGTTCGAAAGTTACAGGCGAATGATGACGATACCGTGGATGAAGAAGGTTAGAAATGAAGAGGTATTAGAAAGAATAGGAAAACAGAGGTCAATATGGAAGTCAATAAGAAACAGGCGAGATAGGTTGGTAGGACACCTTCTCAGGCATGAAGGTCTAGTCAGAGGCATATTAGAGGCAGAAACAGGAGTTAGAAAGAGTAGAGGTATACTTAGATTAGATTACTGTTCGTAAATAGTTAAGGATGTGGGATATTCTAGTTTTACGGAAATGGGAAGATTATCTCAGGGTAGGAAGGAGTAAAGATGCGTGTGTGTACCAAATTTCATGATAATTAGTTATGATTTCTTTGATGTGTCTCCTGCCTAAAAATGTACAATATAAGTATAAATATATACATTAATTTACAAAATTTAATACACAATGAAATTGAATATGACTTACATAGAACTACAAATTTTGACTACATACAGACAAACGCAAGCAAAATCGAATAAGTATATGTATTTAATTTTACAAATATATAATGAAGGCGTAACACAATTTGTTATGTTTCATTCTGCCTGGGTATACAAAAAATAATTTCTAAAATACATAGACAGTAATACGTAATGGTGTTTCAATTAATTTAGAAAATAGCTACAATAAATTCCCTACCTAATAATCCCAAGTTTCTACATAAACCGATCGACTGGATATTGCGTTACATAGGATTTTAGTTGAAAGTTTAATTCAGCAGTTATAGAGCCTGTTTTGAAATGAGCCTTTAATAATTTTAATCGAAAACCCGCTGCTAATGGTAGATGTACCTTTAGTAGAAAAATATTCATGAACTCATGTAGCATTTGCAATAATGGCAGTAATCGTCGGATAGACAGATAAAGCCGGTTAATGCCGCACTTTCATACTTATTGAATTAGAAAAATTGCAGCTGCACCAATTAATTTATTCGTAATGGTTCAGCTAAGTAATGAAATGGTATAATGCAAAGGGCAATTACCTTTAAAGAAGTTCAGTGCATTATACATTTGGTCCAATGACGTCTGAGGCGACTGATAATTTTATAAGTAAGCGAAACTAGATTTCATAATTGATATCAAATCGGAAATTGTATTTACATAATACATAGGTATATGTATCAAATATCAAATAAAAAAAACAAATGCGGAACGATCGTTTTGTTGCAAATTAAGGATAGGGTTTTTCCATGCGTCCAGATTTACCCGGACAAGTTTGGGCTTTTAAGGTGTCCGAGGAAATCCGACCGGAATTTGAAAAGTTTCCTGGGAATCCTTCATAGCGCAAAAGTTCAGCGAATATTTTCTTTAGGTAATTGAGTCTATAAAAGGTATAATAATGACCATATTAACTTAATTTTGATATGATCTGTTTTGATAGGGAGTTTTATGACTGCATCATGTTACTGCAAAGTTTTTCCGTCTTAAAAGCAGTAATGTCAATTATGTTTTTTACCAGAGAATAAAGAACGCATATTAATGTTTTATGATATCATTGTTATCATGACATTATTTACCTCAATAGAAGTAAGCATCAATATACTATATTGTTCGCGTTAAAATGTATTATTTACATAAAATAAACAAAATTTCATCTGTTTTTAGTGCATAAATAAATTCGTAAAAAATTTTTTAGGAACGTCCGAATTTTAAAGCTTATTTGCCCTGAATTTCAATACCTATATCTTTATGTAAACCCCAAACAGGGAGTTTGTCAATCCTAAGTAATATTATAAAATAAAAACATTGTATGCACTACACCCAACTTCTATCTAATATAAGGAACTAAAAATGATAATTTAACTATTTATTTGTACGTACAACCCATTAAAATGTCCGTTATATTTATGTAGGTTGTATTACACCAGCAATGATGCATTACGTTTCGCCTAAATATTTTGTTAGTTTAGGGAAAATTGAAAAGAGCGACTTATTCAAACTGTGTTATTATGTGTGACATATTGTTGGCGACATTTTCCCTCCCGGTCGTCTCCGTCCTCGGCAGTTTTAAATTATGGGACACGAGCATGTAAAAACATTGAAATATAAACATAAACAGCCAACGCTATCGAAAGGGGTTTGGTGCTTTTTGAGGGATCATTCTGATATAGTCTTTTCGAATATACAGTCTAATTATTTTTTCCAATTAGTAAGAGTTTCATTAATTTTGTTATTTTAAGAAAAAGGAAAAAAATAAAGGTTTTTAAATTCTTCGTTGTGAGTGTTATTGTTATTGATATAATTATCTAACAATATCCACCCTGTACAATTGAAAATATACGTATTAGGAGCCCTGGTCGTACTATATCAAAGAGAAAAAGGAAAATTATTGTTGTATTGCATAACAACAATTTTAATGTATTTTGTATAAGCCACCAAGAAAAGCATATTCATCACATCAGATAGTTTGATTTTCCTCTGAGGGCCCCTGTATTAGTAAACTTCTTTCGGTCACCCGTACGTGACAAAATGGTAAATATCGTCTGATTATTACCTATGTATGGTTTTATCAATATGGAATTGTCAATCTGCGTGAACCAGTCATGAACAACGTTATATAATAATAAAATGGGATGATTATTAAAAAAGGATTTCGAGGGGCATTCAACAAAAGACGACTGAAACGTAAACACCTCCTGGTGATGGTGAAATATTGAAACTGTAAAGTTATAATAATTCTATAATAAACTTTATCACAAATCCATCGTTTTACTACATTTGTAAAAATAATGATGTAAACAAATATACATACAATCCTCATTAAATTGCTTAATCTGCGTCATGATACCCCCGATTAACAAAACGTAGATCTTTTTCGTTTTATCACATGTTTATCATCAGCAGAATAATATTTTCAGCTTTTATTATTCATTTTAAACGGCAATGTTATAATCTGGGCATTCTTTCAAACGTTCACTGTCGTTTTGTATGATATCGCAATTAAATATCGGAACAATATAATTTCAGTATGCATATAAAATGCTCATTGTTTATTGCTTACGGTATATGCATCTAAAACTGGTTGTGTGATATGATAATATTGTTGTTGCTGGAAATACTAAACGATGATAACAGGATAATGTATATGTAGAGTCAATATCTTTTTCATAAAGCTGTATTATTATACGAGGACGGTTTCCCTTATCACTGCATCGGAAACTGTTTCTGATAACTGTTGATGCAAACTGCACACAAAGGAATGATATGATATATGTACAGTTACTGTTAACCGTGGACTAACTGATAAAATGCCATGAACAAATATAAATGTTAAGGCTAACAATTTATTAAAGCAAGCTAACTTTAGTACACTCACAGATAGGTGCAGAAAATACAGAACAATTGGAAATTAAAAAATTGGTCTGAGCACGCTTTGGTCGGTGCTAATACGACTAACTTCCCATTAGATAATACAGTTATTATTGATTCCGTAACTTCATTGTTGTGATTAGATTAGAACGTATTTTAATTAAATTGTTTGTAATTAATTCGTTTTTTTTTTATAAAAAAAAAACGGCTTGACCGATTTCGTTCAAATTTCTTTCAGATCTTCATTATGATAATATCTTTCGAAAAAATTTTGGTTGAGGGCGATATCTCAATCCGTTCTTGAGATATCGAAAACGAAAAAAATGCTGACATACGAACGTACGTACATACGTACGTACGTACGTACGTACGTACGTACATACACACATCATCAAAAAAATTGGCTAGCATGCTACTAATATGTTAAAACGTGGAAATATAATGAAAATTCCGATTTCACTTTTCGACCCAATTACAATAACTTCCTAATGGGAAGTTAATAAGATATATCCTAATTATTTATAGTAAATATTATGCTGCAAAATCATATTCTAACAATTATTTGTAAAAACTAGATAAATATTTGCGTAGCCTGTTCTAGAAAAATCTATTTAGATACATATATAAAGGTACGCGCACATATGTGCATAATGTGTAAATATGTTTTGATGCCCACATTCTTATTCTTATTAGCCCTATGAATAATTTGAAGGAAGCTAGTCGAGGCATCTTATTAGTATTAGGAGCTTGCGCCTGTTATACCGAATAATAAATGTTTAAGAAGTGAACCATTTGGTCGCTAAACGCGTAAAGATGCCTTATGCAAACCATAATGGAAGCAATTATTGTATCAAACGTTACTTTATACTCGGTTTGCTTCATAGAAACGAGAGATACTACGCGGGAAAACATATTATTATTTAATTTAAACCTGTTAAAAAACTGTTTCTTAAAAATAACAGTAACATGTAGTAACAGTTATTGAAAAATAACTGGTTGGGCAATCACTACTTATTTCTCATCAATTTTTTTTGCCAACTATTCTGAATAGTAACCCCCTCCCCAGATTTACAGTTGAGGCTTGAAACCCCTTTGGACGCCCCCAAGTAAATTTACCTATGTTATGTTTGTTATATGAGTTATAAAGACAAGACTAGGCCTTCACTGCACAAGACCAGTACAGAAGAACAGGACTTGAGCAAGACCAATGTAGATCTTAAGTTGCAGTTGATACTATTTGTGCTAATATAATAATAAGAATTATTGTTTTGAAAAAATTTCGTAGTTTTCTGACTTCAGGAAAGAAACAGGTGTATAAAGTTCGATTTTATTATTTTTAAAGAAAACGAAAACATAACATGCCCATTGCAAATTCTGCAAGGTGGCCACTTTCTGATAAACTGGAAACAGTAAAGGAAAAGCCAAGGAAATGTCATGAATCAAGGATTTTATTTCATCCGTAACATTCAAATTATTTTTTAATTAAATTTCCACGCTAGTACAATGCAGTCTCCATCATTTCGATTTAATAACTCAAAAAGAGGTCAACATAGAAGAAAACAAATAAATACGATTCTCTATCCAAGAGTACATACGTATAACCAGTAAGAAGTGTTGCTAGTATTGATATGATTTGGATTATAGGATCGTTAATAACGTGTAAAAGAATGCTTTATATAAAATTCGCTTGTTAAAATGTATGAAAACTGTTAAACACCTCAACAAACAGTTGTTTGACCAAATGTTGCTGCCCTAAATGTTTTGAAGTTTTGATATTCTTTTCTTATTAGGTGTGTGGTATTCTCAAAATACGTTGATATCGAGAAGTTTTTATCACGAGTGGCGAGCTTTTTAAGAGGTCTGTCAGCATCCAGCATTAGATATGGAAAAACCTCCGAAGAAGTTCGCTACTCGTGGTAAGAAATGTTAAGAAGCAACTCCAATACACGTCGACCATTAGACCCTAATCAGAACAGCATCAGTAATATGCGGTCTAATTTTGAATTTTACGAAATCATCATCATAAGGTCGTCAGTCCTAAGACTGGTTGGACACACACCACTACTCCTTCCTATCCTGAGATAATCTTCACATTTCCTTAAAACTAAATCATCCCATATCCTCAACTATTTACGAACAGTAATCTAATATAGATCTTCCCCTACTCCTCTTAACTCCTGTTTCTGCCTCTAATATATTTCTGACTAGACCTTCATGCTTGAGAAGGTGTCCTACTAACCTATCTCGCCAATTCTTATTGACTTCCATAGAGTCCTCTGTTCTCTTACTCTTTCTAATACCTCTTCATTTGTAACCTTCTCTATCCACGGTATCCTCATCATTCGCATGTAACACCACATTTCGAACGTTTCTAACTTTTTCTTTTCCGCCGCGCCGAATGTTCATGTTTCGCACCTGTACAGCGCCATGCTCCAAACATACGCCTTTAACAACCTTTTTAGATTTCTAAATTAATCGTTTGCGAGCATAGAAGACTCGACCCTGTGCTATCGTCTGCTTTTAATCCCTACTACTCCTTCCGTCCTGACTTATCTGACTTCCTAAATACCTAAAACCGGCCATTTCTTCTAATTTTTCGTCTCCTATTTTTATATTCGCTCTTTCCGTGCTTTTTCTTTCCTTTCATACCAGTATTTTTGTTTTACATTTATTTATTTTCTTACAGTACTGTTTTGTCAATACCGCTTCCATTTTATTTTACGAAAAATTTTACAGGAAAAAATATTATTTTCGTGGGAACCCAGAAAAGTCAGGGAAATTTGGTCTCTTGCTTTTCGATCCAGCGGTTATTGCAAAAGAGTAGGATGTAATACATATGCCTACTTAATTAATACCAAGGGAATAAAATTCTTGCGAGCATTTGATCGATTATATTACCTAACACCTAACCCATCCTTTATGTTCATATACTGTTTGGAAATGTCGATTGAATACATTAATTCGTATATTCCTTTTAATATATGTACACGTACGTGGGCCCGATGTCAAGACATTAGTGGGTACATACATAAGTAGGTCCGCATTTATTCTAGGACGAACCTTATGCGAAATATGGTGAATTAAATGCGTGCATTTACTCGTTAGATTAACGCAAGAGTGTTGGTTGGTTGACATACCGCAGTGACTGGAAATGGAACGATGTTCTATTGTTCGGGTTACTTCCGCCCGCCTGTACATTGTGGAGGTAATGGAATGCATGATTTCTCCTAGCTTCTCCTACACAAATGAGGGTCGTGAAATTGCCTCCACATTACAATGAATAGCAATAATAATAACAATTTAATAATAATAATAAAAATTATAATAAAGCAACAGAAATTGTTGTGGTTGAGTAGGTAAATCAATAGAAGCATGGAAGGATTATAAATTTTGTCGAAGTAAGCTCTCACATACAGGCTTATGATAACGTATTTTATTAAAATTTAATATGTGCTTGTTTTAATTACATATCACTTACCCTCTTACCCAAAATGAATAAATGCAGTGGTTTAATAGCAACACTTTGGGGCGGCAAATACCATTTCTTTATGATCTTAAAACGAGTTAGCTCTTATCTGATTTATTTATTTTAGAACGTGATTTTTGCAAAATTCGTTTTTAGGGCGCCCCTAATACGTAATAGTCAGAATAAGCTATCAAAATTCAATCGAATCGAAGCGACTGAGTCACTTATACGGGACAAGTTCCTTTATATATATGATATGCATAGAGAAAAAGCAATAAAGTCTAATAGAGCTTTTAAGAGAAGTTACGCTTTGCTCAAAAGCTTTTGAGAGTTGGCTTAATTTAAGACAGTCTTCTGAGAAGTATGCGATATTTTTAGATGGACAAAAGATCATCTGGCATATAGAAGCTCATCCTGATATAGGTATGATTTTATTAATGTTTATTTTTAGATATCACTTATGACGGTTGATGCGTACGTTCTAGGTCCTAGGTACCACTAACGATAATTATGCTAATGAATCTTTTGACTAAACTTTGTTTCAAACAAAATAGGGGTGGATACTAGAAAATGAATATACATATTTAGGTTGAGCTTTTGGTCATAAAATTTGAAACATTAAAAAAGATTTGCTAATCTTAGTGAGTACAAGAGGCTGGACAATTTCTGGAATCACTACACCGATTTTGAAAATTCTTGGACAATTAGAAGTTTTCAGTTTGATAATCAATATTTGTATTTTTGAGTCAGTGTAATAGATTTTAGTGATTTACACTTAATTATGTCTCTCTTTAAGAATGACTCCACGAAAAATTGTTAATTTTTTTCCAATAATTCAATCTAACCTCTTAACTTCAGACGACAGAAAAAGGTCGGTAAGTACTTGCTATTAACGTTTTGGATTTTTTTACCGTATCTCCCTTTTAAAAGTCTATAGAGATGTCTCTCCTTCTAGACGGAGAAAACTAAATTTTTGTGACAACCCAAAAATTACAATTTTCGATTGTAAATTACCGCAGAAATAGTAGAATTTATTAGGAAACTTGTAATAATCTCAATTTTGACATGTTTCTTTAAAAATTATTTCAAGTTTCTTAATTATTATTATTAAATTTGTAATATCAACATAAATGCCTAGTAAATTTATTTCTGCTGGGATTTTATTTTTACAAATTTGTGTCCAAATTTTTATTATTTTTGCTTACGAAGTAACGGGCTAGTGGGATAAATTATAAATATCGCTTTAATATTTAAATAAATTTTTATTTTTCATTTTCTCCGTGTCTAGACCCCGTGAATGATTAAATCGAATACGTAACATATATACTACGTTGCAATATGCATGAAAATGTCATTGATTTCAGTGAAAATTTCTTCACATTTCCCAGGGTTCGGTATGAGGTTACTCTACAGAATTTAGTGTAAAGTAGCATGTCCATTAAAACTTATTATATTTTACATTCATTAAATATGTAGACAGCAACAGTTATTTATTGAGTTTTACTAGTGCTTGTAGGCTTTTTCAATTAGCTCATTTTATTATATTATCATTATTTTAGTATAAATATAGTATTTTTAAATGATTTTTTAGTTTCATATTTGTCTAACAATCACATGTTTTGACTGATTTTTTATAATTTTTCTCTTGCCCGACTGAACTTTCACATTACAGGTGTATGTACATATACGGTTCCGATAACAATAAAAAATTATACGAGCTTCTATTCTAAATTGCTTTATCTACCTTCTGGTTTCAGGTCAAGTTCACTTACCAGGAAAATTAATACTTTCTCGTTTTGTGGCTCCATTAAATGAGTGTCTGATGTTAATCTGGATTATCTCTAATGGAAATAGACAGTTCGTAAACCAGATTTATCAACACGTAATGGAAGATATAAATAATCTCATTGATCGTTTCCTATTTTTCCGATGTAATATTAAATCCATTACGGATTTAATAGGTAAGTAGTAGATATTAGACATTCAACATTCTTCTTCTAATAGCTATCTGTGTAGCTTCCCTCGAGTATTACATTTTTGCCGTCTGCTTCATCGGATATCACGGAAAGAAGCTTTTTATTTCCTTAAAAACCTTTCTCCATCATTTTATTTCTTAACTTTCTTGTTTTATTCCGCGGATTTAATATCTCATAATTAATAACTTGGTCTGTTCATTTTGTATTCAAAAAGTGCTTTTTTAATATCATTCCCATAAAAAACATAGACGTAGCCATATTATATTTCCAGTAATTAGCTAGTTGTACAATTACATGTTTCATGTTATATTTGATAGAATTAATAAAACAGTAAAGCAGAAAGGTAAGGGTGTTTTTGACATAGGGCAGAGGAATGAAGGTGGAAGGGCTGGAGAAAAATTATCCCAATCAGTGTTCACAACCTGAAGCGAGGCAACTATCGTACCAGTACCGTAGAATTATCGTACATGGAGCAAAATTATCGTACTTTTCAAAATAATCACTATAATTAATAAATTACTCGTATTAATCCTGATATCAATATTTCTGCAAATGTTTCGTAACTAATTTGTACTTATAAACTATTTAAAATCTTTTTTAACTATATTTTTTACATTTGAGACAGACCTAGACTACCCCCACCCTTTAAATTAAAAATCAGTAATAGATAGAAGAATACTTTAAATATAACAACATATAGGGGGTGGAGGTATGTTAGTGGGGTGTTTTTGACCTTAGGCTATGGTTAGTGACTGCATGACTACAATCACAAAATTGTGGATGGGAAGACCATCGACCCATCTGGTGACCAACACGAAGGGATGTTACCTGCCGAGGAAAAACCTACATACTAGCATGATAACGTTCTTTTGTTGCAGGCACGTTCTTCTAAATTTAACACTGCGACTAACAAAAATGTTTTAGCGCTGTGAGCAAAAAGAAAAAAAATATTCGCGAATAAAAAAAAGTCTTCGTGATATTGTCTGAGAGGGTACGAATAAAATAAATTTTGAATGCATGAAAATTATCGTATTATCTGCGTACGATAATAATATGATATCGTACATCGTACGTAGACATGAAAGATAATTATCGTACGGTTCCGAACACTGATCCCAATGAATCGTTTAGAGGGGGGGAGTGGACTAATTTTTGTGACTTAATATTATTTAAGGGAATTGCGAAAGGTGTGACTTAGGAGGACGAAGGGGAAGGGAAAGATCCAAAAAGATGAAATTCTGAGTCCGCAGGTTTTTAGCGAGGTCGCGATTTTCTCTGGACCTACGGAATTTAGAGCCAGTTGAGGGAGAAGGGGATTTTCATTTAATTTATAATATAATTTAATTTTTATGCCAAATGAATTTTTGTTGTTTGAAGATTCTTGCTGTTTGAAAATTCCTTTAATAACAATAAAGAAAAAATGTCTTCCTTACTTTGCGCCAAATATTCCTTTTTTTTTAGTAAAAAAATAGGGAATTAAAAAAATTCTATTTTCCTATATGCCTACGTTATATGCAGAAGTTAAAGTATATTTTAAATGAGGCAAAGAAATGGGTAAGATTGAAGGATGTGCTTAAGAATTTGTCCGAGCGGTATGGCCTAGAGGTTTAGACCATTGAATAGCATTCGGGAGGACACCGGTTCAATTCCGCCCTGGTCCAAGTTTTTCTGTGGTTTCCTTGGAGCACTTGGGCAAATGCTGGGGAAGTAATATTCTACAGATAATATTTCACTCTGTTCTTCTGACTTCAATTTCCTCCGTCTCAACTTTCTCAGTCCTAGCAGATTAGATCAACAGTACGTATAAAAATTGTATGACTCATACCCTGCATACTATGAGATAATGTTACTAACAAGCCGGTCGTTTTGGAAAACTACATAACATTTTCTTTGAACAGTAATACAATATAAATTGTATTTATGTTTTCGTAGATACACGATTTACGTTGTTTATTGCTTGATTAGACTCGTTGTCAGTCACAGAAGCCGGTAGGTTAATTATTATTTATTCATTGTTGATTGTTCATTCGCTTGAAAAACCACATTATTATACACCGTCTAGAAGGGAGGGGAACGAATTCTTGCGTGCGCATGAACATTGCTGAGAGTTTGAATTTCAAACTTGAGCGAGCTGAGCGGAGCGGATTCTATTCCGTTTCGAAAACGGGAACTGTCAGTAGTACGCCAGTTGTTTCCGGTAACCATGACTACGTAAGTACAAATTACGCGCGTGTTTTAAAAAAGTTTCAAATTGTCACAACTTTTTTATTTGAAAAAGGTATGTTAGTTGATTATGTTGATAGACCTCAGTGAATTGTTTACGTGAACTTTGTCAATTCTTTTGGAGTACTTGTGACAAATTTACAGTTGTGCACTTTATTTTTTCGTGTTTTTATTGTGTGTGGATTAGCATTTTTTGTAAGTTAAGCGAAGACACAGCAAAGGTAAGATTATAAAATATCGGTTTCGCTAAAACATTCTGAAACTTTTTTCGAAAATAACTTTTTTGGAAATGACACACTATTCTTTGTATTTCTTTTTGTTAGATTAGACTATGTTAGGGCAGGATTAGATTACGTTAAGGTTTGTATCAAACTGACGCAGCTATCTAACATTATTTTTTTGTTTACAATTGTCCATTCTATATTTTTCCTTTAGTGGGCCATTCGATTTTTGGAAAAAAAAATTGGTACGGAAGTGTTCTTGTAAATCATTTGATTTATAAATAACAACAATTAATTTTTTTGTAACTGAAGATGACACTTGGATGTCGAAACACGTTTTAGGGGTTTTAAATGTTTCTGAGTAGAAGTTTTAATTTTGGTGTTTTATCTAATAGTTCCACCCTCTACTCAAGCATGTAAACATAGAATGTTATTAAAAAGAAGGTAGAATTTTGCCCTTCCTGGAAAGTAATGAATTTTGGAATCTACGATTTGGATGTGAATTTGAGTAGCTTTTGGGAGTGAATTTAGTTCTGCAGTCTCCCTTTGGCTCGATTGTATGCACCTTTAAAAAGCTAAAAGGGGTAAAAGTATTATCCACCCTAAGGTACCAGGATTTTCCTGAAAATTATACCTGTTAAATGGCTGGAGTGAATTAACTTTTTGCATAAATTAACCGGTTTAATTTGGGAGTGAATTCCGCAATACCACATTATGAGGTTACCTATAGGAATACTTATTTAAAATTATAATTTTACTTAAGAGTATAATGCATACCTATCATGCATGTGTATTGTATATTAAGATGAGGCAGAGACCATATTTATTTGTTGTAGCTTTCTAAAAATATACATATGCCAGATAAGCTTGTAAATACTGTTGCAATTTTATGCCAGAGATTAATAATAATAATAATAATCATTATTAATAATTAATCTTTACGACCTTTTGTTCCTTTTTGTCCCGATGACTTTTATTACATGTGTATATATATGCTTTTAGCAGGGGCGGTAAATGTAATGCGGCGCGGCGGTTTTGTTTATTAGTTAAAATAAAGCTTTATTTCAGTTACCCAATTGTTTGTCTCAGATGTGAATGACAAGGGTACGGTAGGAAATGACAACACAAACGATGTTTGATGACGAATTTATAAATGGCAATAAAAATCCTGCGGACGGAATTTACATACCTCTAAGTCAAAAGTCTGTAAATTAAATTTCACTGCATTTTGATTTGTTATTTAACCGCCTGTAATATTTTAACCATTATCGTTAAAATAACTTTATTTTTTTAAGACTAATAATGATCTATGACTAGACCCATGCAAACTTTATGAAGCTTAACATTACAGAGAATTCTATTGTTTTTATAAATCAATGTTTACATTAATTTAAAAAGCCATCTAGTTTGTTCTGTATCAGCATTAAAAGGAGAATGACACACATTTATAATCAGTACGTCAAGGGATTCGCGTGGATATCACATTGTGCGAAAAGGGCAGGACAAAAAACACACTAAATGAAGATAACTAATCGGATTTCACAGCGTGAACTCGTATAAATACGTAGGTTTTTAGGTTAATTTAATTGGAAGATGATCAAAGGTCGTTATAACACGATTCGTTACACCCGGTTGCTCTTTTGTAAACTGAGCTTCTGTACGGTACGTAATAACTGAAGAACATTTCCACATGACCAATAAAAAGTAACTATGAGGAGGAGTAAATGAACTTCAGGTTGCAAATTTTATTCACCATAGGATGACCTATATTTTTTTACGCATTTTCGATGCTCTCACTGAATAATTTTACTCAAAAGACGTCTGTACTTTTAAGTCATGTGAACAGTGTAACGACAAACGTTTTCAAGTTTTCTTAACATGAGGCATAGGGGACATAAAGGGCAGTACCAAATTAACTCCAATTAATGACACCAAATTATATATTTTCGTTTGTGCGACAAGAAAAACTGCCGACAGGGAAATGTGTTCGGGGAACATGTCGCCTTACCTGTATATACGATACTAGCGAAATACAAGCACTCCAACTTTTTTATGAAGTGTGGATTTAGTAACCTAGATCTCTAGATCATAACTTGGCATTCAGGGAGACACCTTTCCGATTACGGGTTCGTTTGCCCTGGTCCATGTTTTCTATGAATCATTTTGGCAAATATCCGAGATAAAAATGTTCAGTCTCTCAGAGTCTCTAAAAGCGAGACTCGAGTCTCCGACTCTCATCGAGTCTCTGGTGTCGTTGAGAGAGACAATCGAGAGACTGTCAAAAAAACCGTTTAGCGTCTCTGAACGAGAGACTAGAGTTGCTCATAGAGAGATTCTTATTTCGTATCCAGTCTCTGAACGAGATACTCGAATCTCTCAATAAGTGGTATCTCGATAGACATGGTTAAAATTTTCTAAGTTCAACATATTTCAGAGATCCCAGTCTTTCTACGAGAGACTCGAGTCTCTCAATTTTTCTTTTTTATTCATTCAGTCTCTCTGTGAGAGACTCGAATCTCTGAATTAACAATTTTATCGTTCGAGTCTCTCATACAGAGACTGTGAGAGATCCATAAAAACACCTAGGCAATAACTGAGAGACTGTGAAAGAC
>NW_020438995.1:1437821-1446258 GCF_000699045.2 Agrilus planipennis | reverse complement strand
CTTACGCTAAAGTGATTCTCCAGAGTTCAAGTTACTTATTATAAAAGTTTGAAATTTCTGGTAGCTTTTTTCTGTTAATAAAAATAAATTTAATCTGTTCGGTTAACGAATCTCCATAAAATGACGTGTAAAATTACAATTTTTTAAAATGTCAATAACTTATTAACGGTTTAGAGAATCCATTTGTAATTTTTACAGGAGTTTTAGAACTGAATGAGAAACGTTCTTTCAAATTTTTATTTGTCTTGTAGGATTTTGACATACCTCCTAAACATCCTTAATTCATGCTAGCAAATTGTTTTGCCTCCAATACTTTTTATAAATCTTATAAAAACGTTGACGAGTAATAGTAATAAGTGAGTACACTTTTTCGGTACTGTAATTTTCAGATTGTTTTTCGCGGAAGGGAGGTAGGCAAGGTATACGTATATTTAAGTCGGTTAACCTGTGTGAAACTTGTAATACAAACCGTTCAGTTCAATTCTTATTATTATGACTGTAGGCATGACATGTCAGACTGGCAGCAATTATGGACGGTAATAAATTTCTTGTTTCAGTAAGGCAACAGTCATACCAAGTGCACGGTCATGTTTCAAGTCTCGCTGTTGTGTTCTTGATTCTTAAGGTTTAGACGTGGCATTTTATTGTTTTTTTACTTTTCACGGCACATACAAAAATGTTTTTATACATATTTCATGTGGGTCAGTGGATACTTTACATTTAGATCTGTACGAATGTAAAATATTTTAATAATTGGTAGATTGTTAATTAATTACAACCAAAGACACGAATCATGTACGTTAGTCATGTACTTTGTGTAGAAACAGCTAAATTGTCTTAATAAAACTTCATTTGTAAGAGCGTGTACTGATGTGTTACATTGCGATTACAAGGAAATTATATTTGTATGAATATACAATTAAGAAAACGAGTTATACTTGATCCAGTTACCCAAATAATGTAATTATTATACGCTGTCATGCATGCGTTGCAAGCCTTTTTACAGTTGCCGCCAAAAGATTTCATGTTTCAGTAAAGTTAAGTCAATACAATGTGTAACAAACTTTTTTTGTATTGGCGCAGATTTGCGTACACCTCTTCGATTTTTATGAAATTTTAGTAGGTTCGTCATGTTGATCAAGGATATATATCATTTCTTGAAACTTGGACTTTTGCCAAAGGATGTACACATGATTATGAACTTCATATAATAAAGATATTTTTTTTCACATACCTGTACTGAAATTTTTATAAATAAAAATTAAAAAAGTACGAATGTTCTTAGAATAACCCACGAAAAACACGTCAATTTTAATCGTATGTTTAAAAACACCTGATGTGTATATGTACGTATATTTTGAATATACGAAACGTTAACTTAATTGCGTTAGATGTTGGATACTTAATTATCTGTGCTTTTTAATTATTCATAATATTTATCTCAGCAAGTTAAGTAGATAAATTACGTATACTTACGACCTAATTAATAATACGTAATCGTAGATCCCGTAGCATGTTGTTACTACTGACAAAAAAAATTAATAATAAAGAAAATGCCATTACAATAAAAATCAAAGGGATACGTAAAAAAATGCATCTTACTGTAATATGTTTTTTTTTTAATTGTTTATCAAAGTTTCTCGTCGGCTGGGAATAATACGGCGACGAATTCTTTTTTCAGTATCGTGGTTCACGAAGAATGGTTTAATAACATATTTTAATAAAAAGATATTTTGTATATTTGGGCCTTATTTAGGGTTGAGAAATGATGCAGCGTTCCTTCAACACCTAAAAAAATTGGGAATTAAAAGAAAAAATCATATTCATTTTTGCAACTGTATTCCTGTAATGCGTGCCTATCTTCTAGAAGTTTTAAATAAACAGTTTTTGTATAAAATGCAATAAATAAAATATGCACGACGTCTACTTAAAGATATTGTAGTAAAACACGTATGAATGTACTGTAAATAAAAGATATTTGAACCGTTTAAACCTGCGTCAGTTTAACCTGCCATTTGTAAAGAATGTTATGAGGTTTTTGACACTGCTTTTTAACACATTTTACTTAGGTAACTGTAGAATCATATGTTATTTTAAAGAGCAATTCTTGCTCTGCAATTTTAATAATGACGAATTCATCCAGGATATACCTGGTTTTGATAACGTAGAAGAAGGCGCTGATTTGCTTGGTATTTGCTCATCTGATGAAGCATCCATTTGTCAAGTGTTTTGACTTCCCAATCTTTCTCAAATGGTTAGAACCTGTCATGCTTACGCTTTTTGGTTGGTTTTAACTAAAGCCTTCAATTGGCTATTATCTCATTATCCTCACCACCTGTGCTCAACCACTACGTTTTCCAACTTCAGGATGAAACTATTTCTACTTTGATGTTTTTTGAACCATTATTACACCGTACGCCAATCAGTCGTTTTTGGACTAAATGCATTTCGACTTAGTTTTAATTAGAACAAGAATAGGCATTACCCAAAGGTGATTTTTTCGTGTTTTATTTAAGACTTTGCTAATTCGCCGATTAAAAGAAAAATAAAGACATCGCATTTGACTGATATACATATTTAAATCGAGTTATGGTCATACTAATATTGAAAATAAAACGAGTACAATAAATTTTTTTTTGAAGTTACACTTGTTTTGAGATTCTTAGAATAAAAATGCAGTAGACAACAAACATTTGATGGTATATACATCTGTTTTACTTTAATTTTCATTTTTATACAATGTGTTTCACCAATCAATACCTTCATAGTCTGTAATTAAAGGCGACTGGTGTAGAAGTGAATTTTAGATGTTAATGTATTTCGGCTACCTAATTACTGTAATTTAAAATCGTCTTTCTCAAACCATTCTGTGCCAAGTGGTACACCAAAAGAATTCCCTGGGTCTTTAGTTTAGCGGGTATGGACATTTTTCACTTTTTCACTGGAACTCAGCGAAGATATCCGTCTGAATTACTTAAGGATGTTTGGGAGGTACAATCGAAGATAAGAGTACATAATATTAGAAATTCGTGATTAATTAGGTTTTGCAGCGTATCATGAGGTAAATAAATACTATCTATACTAAAGCAAAGTATACGATTTGAGAGAAAATTTGGGATTTGACCAAAAACTGAATAAAATAAGAAATAACGAATAATATGGAAAATTTTTATCTGACTTATGGCAGTGAATATGCTTTGATTTCAGCTTCGAAACAAAAAAATATTTAGTTTTAATCTCTGTTAATAATGAGCATAAAACATTTTAATATGTTTAAATAATAATTAAAACTTTAAAATTGCATTTATTTCAGACAATTATAAATATTATCATTATATTATCAAGTAAAAACGAGATTTTCAGCTAATTTTTCATTTTTTCCTCGATAACCATTTAGTGAATTTGAATAACCTTACGCTAAAGTGATTCTCCAGAGTTCAAGTTACTTATTATAAAAGTTTGAAATTTCTGGTAGCTTTTTTTCTGTTAATAAAAATAAATTTAATCTGTTCGGTTAACGAATCTCCATAAAATGACGTGTAAAATTACAATTTTTTAAAATGTCAATAACTTATTAACGGTTTAGAGAATCCATTTGTAATTTTTACAGGAGTTTTAGAACTGAATGAGAAACGTTCTTTCAAATTTTTATTTGTCTTGTAGGATTTTGACATACCTCCTAAACATCCTTAATTCATGCTAGCAAATTGTTTTGCCTCCAATACTTTTTATAAATCTTATAAAAACGTTGACGAGTAATAGTAATAAGTGAGTACACTTTTTCGGTACTGTAATTTTCAGATTGTTTTTCGCGGAAGGGAGGTAGGCAAGGTATACGTATATTTAAGTCGGTTAACCTGTGTGAAACTTGTAATACAAACCGTTCAGTTCAATTCTTATTATTATGACTGTAGGCATGACATGTCAGACTGGCAGCAATTATGGACGGTAATAAATTTCTTGTTTCAGTAAGGCAACAGTCATACCAAGTGCACGGTCATGTTTCAAGTCTCGCTGTTGTGTTCTTGATTCTTAAGGTTTAGACGTGGCATTTTATTGTTTTTTTACTTTTCACGGCACATACAAAAATGTTTTTATACATATTTCATGTGGGTCAGTGGATACTTTACATTTAGATCTGTACGAATGTAAAATATTTTAATAATTGGTAGATTGTTAATTAATTACAACCAAAGACACGAATCATGTACGTTAGTCATGTACTTTGTGTAGAAACAGCTAAATTGTCTTAATAAAACTTCATTTGTAAGAGCGTGTACTGATGTGTTACATTGCGATTACAAGGAAATTATATTTGTATGAATATACAATTAAGAAAACGAGTTATACTTGATCCAGTTACCCAAATAATGTAATTATTATACGCTGTCATGCATGCGTTGCAAGCCTTTTTACAGTTGCCGCCAAAAGATTTCATGTTTCAGTAAAGTTAAGTCAATACAATGTGTAACAAACTTTTTTTGTATTGGCGCAGATTTGCGTACACCTCTTCGATTTTTATGAAATTTTAGTAGGTTCGTCATGTTGATCAAGGATATATATCATTTATATATAATAACAATATGTGTAAGTCACGTCTTCACCTATTTTTTCAGCTTTGAAAAATAAAAACTACGACGACGTGCTATCGATATCTCGTAAATCATTCAAGTGAGGTTAGGTTGGGTTTGGTAGGAAGGGATGGGGTTGTTAAAAAAGTATGTAGACGGTTTAAGCAATCCTCCCCTTTAACCCTCGATCTAATCTTACATGAAATGCTTGCCGGTTGACAAATATATCGATATCTCTTAAATCGTTCAAGTTAGGTTAGGTCCGGGGGGTATTAAACAATATGTAGATACAAGGTTTAAACAAGACAAAAGGCAAAATCTATAGCCAAGGGAGTTGTTTGAAAGTTGCATTCCCATAAATACGTATTTCATTCAAACGATTGGACTGAGTAACGAGAGGGGGTTGTTTAAAAGCTGTCCCCAATTTTTAACATCCCTCCTTTCCCAATTTACCATCAACCTAGTAAAATATTTGCTAAATATCGATAAATTATTATCGATAAAGAGAAGGAGAGAGTTGTTAAAACCTGGTACACATTTTCAACAACCCCCTTATCCTCCTGACACTTATTATGCTTCCTAAATAACGTAAAAACACAATAAAAAAATAACCGTTGGATCACTATGTAGCATGTAGCATACATGTATTTGAGAACATGTGAAAATTCCTGTGACACCCCGACTGTTTTGAACATAGAAGATAACAATAATTGTGGTTATTCAATATGAATTTCACTCTTGGTCAGTTAATATTCTTACACCCACATTGAAAATCGTTCCTATTACTTCTTATTTATATGTAGTACGATATTCATTTTAAAAAACTTACAGCTACACATACCTGTAAGTATTTACCATCAGTATATTACATCAATTCATTCTCTACAGGTAAATGCAATTATATTGTTATTTAACTGGGAGATGAGTGTTCACATTGTAGTCGCAAGTATTAAGGTATCTCTAGAAGCAATATCCAAACTCATTACAAGGAGACAATTTAGTAGTAGGTACTAAAATATACATTACAAAGTAATCTGACTTCGTTAGGATTTATTAGCTTCTTATTACAAGTGTAATTACTATTAAATATGTGATTATACAATGTATATATCTGCAGTATAATCAGAAGTGATACAATGTAAAAATATCTACCGAACTTACACATTTTTTGACGGTTTGTTTCTATTTTCATATAGCATGAGCGAAAATTCATAATTTGATGAATGTGCAGGATATTTTTTTTAATTATGTCTATCAAAATTCTGAAAACTATCTATCAAACTAACCGAACTCTTAAAATCTTTTCAATATAGCGTTTCAAATTGCCTTTAGTAGACCTACATTACTTAATTTTTTTATGGTATAGAAAAATATGTAATAAGGAAACTTAAAAATTGTTATATCAAATGCGTATAAATGACGTTAAACGCAGTTACGTAAGTTACAAACGGGGAATTGATAGATTCTACAATTTTTAAAATATTGATAATTTAGTGGAACGGTAAATACGCTTAAAAGATATCAGAAATGGTTCCTTCAAAATTCAAAACTATTGAAAGGTTCTTTTCACGCTTTCAAAGAAAATCATAAAACACGTAACACCTTAAGAATGTTGTTTGTCTGGTTTGGAACTTTGTTTTGTCGCTTTCATAGCTTCCAACCATCCAGGTAGGTTCTAGAGGTAGGTATCGAATTTAAGGACCTATATTAATTCTCAAAGGGGCATAGTGACACAGTACGAATTGCGCCAGTAGTTTCATAAACTAATGTTGTATGCAAGTAAAGCAAAACATTAATCGAACATAGAAGTTATACATTTCTTTGTCAAAATTTTTGGTTTTTATGTTAGACGAACGAAAATGCATAATTTGGTGAACTTGTGGAGTATATTTTTTCAATCATATCTATAATTGAAAACATCCCATGCTTCTCTCAACTCTCGTCTAAACTAATTGTACTATTAAAATCTTTTGAGCAAAATGTCAAAAAGCATAAATTGTAATTATCGGGCTTATGTCACTTTATTACTTATATGAAATTATGGCTAAAGTTATTTCTATGAATGTTCTTACAGAAAGAAAGAGAAAACCATGTTGATCACTATAAGGTGAATGCAAGAAACATGCATTGACAAAATTCAATATTACTCCAATAATTTTTGTAAGAGAACCTTATAAACTTTTTTTTTTGATGTGGATAAATGTTGGAATTTCCTGAATGTAGTCATAGACGAGAGGGTGTAGAGTGCAACCAAATTTAGAAAATTTCTGAGAATAAGTAAGAAAGAGCTAACAATGAGCCAGGTATAAATAACAATCAGAAAAACCTCATTTATACTATCAGGAACTATTTGAAATCCTTACGTACATTTTGCCTGTGTAACGATGAGAATATTCGCAAAATATCATAAAGCCAAACAATAGAATAAAGGAATTTATAGCCTAAACAGTTTAAGGAATGTTATAATGTTAAACCGAACAGCGCAATTTGAAATGTAGTAAAGTAAATAATTACACTAGATCTAACTAAACGGTAAAGTTTATGAATTAAAATAATCATAAAAATACAGATAATTAATAGTACTAAACAGTACAAAGAAAATATTTTCAGTTTCTGTTTGTTAAATTTTTCTAAAGAATTTGTGTACCTACACTGAAATAAGCATTACCTGTACGATTTACCCTTGCAAGCCATTTCACACGGCAAGACACGTGTTAATTTTATTATGTCCACACGACATCGGTGGTAACGACTTTCAAGAGTTGTAATATTGCGGTTTTCGCATATTAAACAATGTGACATAACCGGAAAATACGCGTACACATAATGTCGGGAATGTATGATACCTACAGTTCGCAGAATAAGCACGTATTATGCAGTTTAAAAAACGGTATCTCCGAAAGTCGCTTGTTCCAGCCTTCAAAATTCACTTCTCGAGATTCTGCAACTCTTTGATTCGGGTCGGTGACCGAGAAGGGAACCTGTAGTGCCCGAGGAGATGCCGAGGTGCAAAGCAAAAATGTCTCGTCGGGTTCTACGACACTCGTGTCTCGTTTGTGTGGATGATGCTATGCATACCTCCTGTGCCCAGACCTTATATTTTTGTCGGAAACACGTCCCCGCATCACATCCCAGAGACGAAACCTCCGGTTCTTTCAAACTCAGACGGCTGGCTGCGACTCGAAGGAGGTAATCTGAGTTCAGAACGACGAACAGAGAATGGCACTATTGAGAATGACTCTTTAGAAACTGCAGTGCATTGTAATCTTTTTATGAAACCAAAACTCGCAGAATTACATTTGCATTTTCGCGTAAATTTTCAGAAATGAAACGGAATCATGAAGATTATTTCAAAACACTCGAGTAAAAATTATTCTTTTCAATTTCACTCTACCGAATTACGACCAAACTAGCTCCATAAATTTCTCTAAAATATTACCGGAAAGGTACTGAAACAGTACCACATTTAGTACGAAAAGAACACAGAAACAGCACCGATTACTTTCCAGAAAGTTGCTGAAATACCACCGAAAGAACGACACATTTATACTAAAAAAACGCCGAAACAGCACTAAAGGGATACTAAAATTTGAATGTACTTACATAGATATATGTATATATATTTATACTGTAATTAAAAAATTATAATTAATATTACATTAATTTTAATAAAAAGCTAAGGAAGTTTATTTTTATTTTTTAAACAATTACAAATTAATAATGTTGTTATATCATTGTCATCGAAGCTAGTATTATTTTAATACAATGGAATATATGCAATTAGCTGGCACTTCCTAAAACTAATATTATGTTTTTCAAAAATTTCTGTAAAGTATATCTCTGAGAGCTAGTAAAAATGAACGTAT
>NW_020438995.1:1421019-1437634 GCF_000699045.2 Agrilus planipennis | reverse complement strand
TGTTTTAGATGATTTTGTATGTGATGCTGTTTTGGAGCTATTATAGTATGTTTTTTGGCGAGGCGCTGTTTGAGGGCTCTTTCGGATCTTTTTTAATTTGGTGCTAGTTTGGAGCTGTTTTAGAGTTTCAAAGGGTAGTATTTTGCTGTAATTTTAGAATTTAAATTTTCGTCTAATTCGTAGGAACTGTTTCGGTGGTAATTTATGTCATTTCAGATATTTGGAGGCGATTCGGTGGTGTTATAATTATTTTAATTTTTACTCAGGCAGTTAAGCATGGGATTAAGTAAGACAGAATATAGTGACTCATGTAAAGACATAGCTGAAGATTAAAATTGATTTTAGTAAATTTTATGTAGGCATCCATTAGGTGCAAAATTAGAAAAAAAAGTGGTCAGTATTCATATTCATACACATATAGAATGTAAAATTTCATCGGGTACAATAAAAATATGTACAGGTTTACAAAGAATGTAGATATCATTTATAGCGACGTTTAAAGGATCTTTGAAACTTGGCCATTATACACCGTAATGTAGGTAAAGAAAGAAAATAATAAATTTACAAGTAAATGAGTGTAAAAACCGAAACAGAGAAAAGCGATATTCTTAATAGATTCTTTTATTAGGTACGCTGTAAAACAAAAAGCTTTTAACCATTAAACCATTAAAATGTTTTCCTTATCGAAACCTATACTTATACTTGTTTAGCTGTTTCCATAAAACGTGAAAAAAAAAATAAATGTAGGTACAATAACTTTAATCATCGTACCTTATCTACTTTATCAATACCTTGAATAGTATATATACAGAATTCGTGAATGAACGTTTTTAGGTACTTATATTTCTGAGATTTAAAACGTTCGTACGCATTGTCGGCATATCATCCTCTTTGAAGTAAATAAAAAAGTTTTGCCTATTTATTGCATCAATTAATTTTCATATGTAAATTTCGCTGTCCTTTTTCTTTTCCGAAATTTAGATTCGTGTAGTAAAACGTAGATCATTAGTCAGTCAAATGGAAGGAATGTCTGTAGTTTGTGCGGTCAACATAATGCATAATTGAAGACTTAAATGAAAATAAAATGTAACTCCCAAAACGAATGGTAATAATGAATTCTAGCAGACATCGGATAGAAATTAGCCTCTAACAATTTAAGAACTGTTGGACGTCTTCTAAACATTACTAATATGACAGAATAATTTAATTTCTACTTAAAATATTAATGTTATTGTATAGATGCTGAAAAACTAAACGAGGACGTCACCTTTGCAACATGTAATATTCAGCATCTCACTTTATTCAATTTCAATATTTTTTCCCTATTGACGAAATTTTTTCGAGCAACATTTGAAGCCCCGCACCTAAATTTGAATCAAAGAACATTGAATTATTAAATCGAAAGTCACTGATTCGAACAATTCAAATTTTAAAAATTTAACAATTCAACACGCACGAATACGCTAGTAATAAATAAACGCGATCTTGTGCAAAAAGAGCGAATATAGGAGACGAAAAATTAAAAAAAGAAGTGACTGATCTCCGGTATCTAGGAAATTGGAAAATTCAGGATTTAAGAAGCATTGATATAGAGCAACGTTGAGTCACTTTCAACAATAACAAGTCATTTTCATGCTCGCAAACTGAAAATTTAGAAATTCAAAAAAGATTGTTAAATGTGGTATTACAGACGAAAGATGAGGATATCGTGAATAGAGAAGGTTAGAAATCAAGAGGTATTAGAAAAAATAGGAGAATAGAGGTCATTATGGTAGTCAATAAGAAATAGGCGAGAGGTTGGTTAGGCACCTTTTCAAACATGAAGGGCTACTGAGAGACACATTAGAAGCAGAAACAGGAGTTAAGAGGAGTAGAGGTAAATCTAGATAAGATTTACAAATAATTAAGGATGTGCGATGCTCCACTTTTTGGCGTAAGAAATAGTGGAGGTGCGTGTCCAACCAGTCTTAGAACTGACAACCTTAATGGTGATGACAGTACTGTAGTTGATTTTAGCATTCAAGGTCGATAGGAACTGTTCTTTCTTCCGACAAATTCGGATATACATATATTGTACTTGAGTTTATTTTATTTTATATCTTATAATGGAGACAATTACTACTAACTTGTAAAAGTACGATTATAATAAGAAATGACAACGAACTATTGCGTTTCAAAACCTCACATGTTTACTCAGTTAATGTTTAATTGTTAGGATAAGTACTTTACTGAGGACGTCGAATTGCCTGGTTTTTGTAGGACAAATTTCACAACAGATAACACGAAAATGCCTTCAGGCGTGATTAATACTAGAAAACAGTAACAGAACAATGGTGTTTTTTGAATTTCGGTGCTTAAGTTCTACATTAACCTACTTAACATTCATATGACTAAATATGGGCAGTTTGTTTTATTTTCCTTTTTAAGTTATCTACACACATTCCTCCTTGAAACACGGGTACACTATTACTTAATTTAGTCGGCATTGAACTGCAAAGGTGAAAAAGTGCAGCTAAAACGAATAGCTACGGAATGATAATTAGTTTATCCACAACAACAAGTTTATAAGTTTGTATTATTTAAATTAAAAAAGAAAAAGCAAAATCTGCGTCGTTTGGGCAACCGCCGTTTCGGTAGTCTTTCAACTGTAGCAACTGCTTCATTTATAGCGCCCGTTTTTCTTTTTTCCTATTGAAATTATCTGGGCGTTCGAAGATTTCAATGGCTTCCCATGCAATTCTGGGAAAGCAGCGTTGGGTGTGATCTAGAATATCTACATCTTTGGATATGCCCAAATTATGCTCGTTTGCACCTCATCCTGTTACACATTAACTGGTGTAATATTATTTCCTTTTCTTGATTAGTGTCCGCTGCAATTCCTATCTGACATCTCTTTTCTATGTAGGCGTTCTGTCAGCAATCGCTCTAGTTAGTACGTTGAAAGAAGAACATAAATGCGACAGTTTTAATGTAGACCATGCCAAGTTTAAACGTCCCTACTATGGTTGGTATGATGCATTCGGCTAATTTTAGTCAGTTGGGGGTCGAGTGACCCCTTTTTCGAAAGCTTAAGTCAAGACCTTTCGCGTAATACCATTTTCAGCGTGCAGAGAAGAACTTGGCTCTTGATCCATTTCAACAACAAATATTAGGAGTCACTCCTAACCTAGGTCGCTAATGGTTACTTTGGCTTCTTCCCCTGAGGGTGGTATTATTCTAGAGGTCTTGACCCCAACTTTCCAAAAGGGTACCATTTGACCCACCAGTCCCCAAAACTGAATCAGACGATCAACTTGAACAAACTGTGAAAATTTGGCTACAGAAGATGAGAGTCCGAAAAGGTGTTTTTTTGGCTAATTAGTAAAAAAAAAAAGAATACATGTTATTATATAGAACAAATTTCAATTTAATTTAAATTTCATAAATACTTATTGTGCTAAAAACTGAATGTCAGTGAAACTTATGATTAGTCCAAAAAGCCCCTTATTAGACTCTACTCTTTTTCGGTATTTAGAGACATTTTATTGGTATTCGACATGATGTCACTTATACATATTCGCTAGTGTATGAACAGAAGATACGAGACTGGAATCCTTTAAATCGTTTAACATGCCATTCTCATCGACTGATGAAAGTGATTCCAACTTACGTAATCATGTGCTCGAAGGAAAATTTAAATTACCAAATTAGATTGGAATATCAAATGTATATTGTGCTTCGCAGCCAATTCGAATAAATCGCTGTTATCATTTCCGTCTGGGCGATTCTAAAAACATCTGGCTTTAAAAGGGATTAACTAACGCTCAATCGGATTGGATTACAGTAGGTACAAAGATTGTGAATTGTATGCCAAAATTTTCTGACCTCACGAACGAAAAGTTACAATAGTTTTTTTTTAATATAATGGCTTATCATTTTTAGGTTCTAGCAAATGTGTTGGCGAGTAATAACAAAGTTGAAATATTTTTCTTAAATTGCGGCTTAATATGTACGTAAGATATAACTAAACGTCGACGATTCTAAGTAACGAATTGATAAGCTATCGCAAATGAAATTTTTGGTATTATTTTTATCATATTTCGTGGCTAAAGGAACAAATATCATTTCTACGTCTCAAGTACCTATATGTCTGTAACTGCGGCTGCAACAAAACAATTCGTTTAATTTATCTTTATGTGAAGTTATTACGGACTGTGTACACAACAATGATGAGGTTCTTCCTCTGAAACATGCGTATGAATGGTAAGTTCCTTAGTGAAATTATTCTGGATAATTAAACGGTACTAATTGGTGTTAATGGCAAGTGTTGAGAAAATGGAATAATTGTCCACAGTAAAGAGAAGAGGGTCCTCGATAATACGAGGGTGGATTGATAAGTTTCCGGCCTAACCAAGAGATGACGCCACTAGGCCTACCTTGAGGTGACATTCTATAGTACCATCCTTGGATAGCTTGTAGCTATAGTTTCAGCCCGATCTCCTTGCTAGTGTAGGTTTGACAGCACGCTGAACAAGACGCCTCTGTGGTTTTCGTAAAAATGGAAAAGCAGGAAAATCGTGCTGTCATCAAATACTTTTATTTGAAGGGGTTAACGCCGAAGGAAATTAAAAAAGAGATGGACTCAACACTGGGGACATCCTCCCCGTCATATTCAACCGTTAAGCAGTGGGTTTCCGAGTTTAAAAAGGGTCGTGTGAGCACCTCTGATGGGCCTCGCTCAGGACGCCCCGTTGAGGTCACAACTCCAGATATGATCGAAAAAATTCATCAAATAGTGCTGGGAGACCGCAGATTGAAAGTGCGTGAGATAGCTGAGACCTGTAAGATGTCATATGAACGTGTGCAACATATTTTGCACCAACATTTGCATATGGAAAAGCTCTGTGCAAGATGGGTGCCGCGTTTGCTAACAGTCGACCAAAAATTGATTCGAAAAAACATTTCTACCGCAAATTTGTCATTGTATAAGCGTAATCCAAGCGAATTTTTGCGTCGATTCGTAACCGTTGACGAAACGTGGGTCCACCACTACACTCCTGAAACCAAAGAACAGTCTAAACAGTGGATTGGACCAGGGGAACCAACTCCAAAGAAGGCAAAAACAATTTTTTCGGCGAACAAGGTTATGGCTACTGTTTTTTGGGATGCAAGAGGTATTATATACATTGATTACCTTGCAAAGGGTAATACTATCACTGGTCAATACTACGCAGACTTATTGCAACGTTTGAGCCACGAGGTGAAAATTAAACGACCTCATCTGGCGAAGAAAAAAATCTTGTTTCATCACGATAACGCACCAGCGCACACGTCAATCGTTGCGACGGCTAAAATCAACGATCTAAAGTTTGAATTGATGCCGCACCCTCCTTACTCTCCAGACCTAGCCCCGAGTGACTATTTTCTGTTCCCTAATCTCAAAAAATGGCTTGGCGGTAAGAGATTTGCGGACAATGAAGAAGTAATCGAAGCTGTAAATGGTTATTTTGAGGAGCTTGACGAATCAGTCTATAGAGATGGCATTAATAGACTGGAACACCGCTATGAGAAATGTATCAGCCTTGGAGGAGATTATGTTGAGAAATAAAAAAAAAAAATTTTTAAAAACCTTGTTTTTCTTGGTCAGGCCGGAAACTTATCAATCCACCCTCGTATGTGGTAATATGCTGAATCCACTTACAAATGTTAACTTTTATTAGAAATACAAAAAGAAGGTGTGTTTCGCGTGACAAACGACCAATGTAATTTTATTATCACTATATAAATGCTGGATTTAGATTTTAGAGAGTTAGGGTTTTGTAAAATTTCATCCGACTTCTGTAGTGAAGATGTTACCGAATTAAAATGGAAAAAAGGCGTTTTTCTATTATAATTTTACCTGCACTCATAATACAATCATCTGAAGAAACATTCACATTCGTAACGTTTAATCTTGTCTACTCCAATGATCGAGTCTCAGGCTCCACATAAGAAATTTTACTGCTTTCCTCTTCGTGTGCTTTTCCTTTTTAAGCTGCCACAGAAACGCTGTCCTTTTCCAAATAATACTACAGAAAATTGGAAAAAATAATGAAAGAAGAAAGTATCTTCTAATCGTTTAGATGTATTCTTTGAAGGCCAACTTTATTTAACTTTAACTACGGTTTTGAGATACGTATATCTTAAACTCAAAACCAAACAACTCAAATTAATCGGTAGAAACAGGTTGAGTTTCTGCTTCGGGTGTTTCGTTGGAAAAGCAGTTCAATATATACGTATTAGTGGAAGAACCACCGTAAGATTGAACGTATTTTAAATTTGATAATATCCATATTTTATCTTGCTCATTATTTGCTTTTTTTTATCTATCACTAATCATGAGTCTTGGCGACGTTGAGAATGTATTTTTACTGCACCCATTTATGACTAGACTAGAATTAAAACGCAGCATGTTTTCATATTGAGGAATCTTTTATTAATAAACGTTATGTAAAACAATTGTTAAAAATGTTACCAAAATAATAGTATGTATTATGAGATCGCGAGGTAGCCGCTGGTGAGTATTGAGATTAAGGGTAATCCGACACTATTTCTGTAACAAAACTAACTTCATTTATTAAGCACAGTATTCATTATCTGTTATTTATAAGTCTTTGTTTTGTTTTCAGGGGAAATCCTCTTGGTTTTGGTCATCCATTCCCCATCAAATATTCATAAGGTAAAGCAAAATATATTAAATGTTTACTTTTGTATAAAGATAGTACAAACATTACGTATACATATTTTAACTGAATAAAAAAATTGATTTACATTATAAAGCTAAATTGTGTAGGTACTAAAGGCTTAAAAATATTGCACCTAAATTAAGTTTCTGTTCGATATTTTCTTGGTAACCATCAACGCGGAATTTTAAATTACAACATACAGGGTTGAATAAGACACATAGCGAAGGGAACGGGAGTTCAATTTGACAAGTCGATATCCCTTCTTATTGTTAGAAGAGGACTTTCTGTAAGAGCTTCCTGTCTGACCGTTGATGTGAAGAATTAAATGGTTCGAATCGCGGTCCACGACAATTCCAACTATCTGCAAGATCTTTAAGTTGTATGCTTATAGCAAGTACGAACAGTGCTCAATAACATAATTAATTAGATCCATCATCAGCTTCATTGTTATCAACGTGTACCTACTTATATTAAACGAAGACAAAGTTTCAATAAGGATGTAGGCACGCTAATAATAATCCTTACTTTAAAAAATTGAAAAGCGACGTCCTAGCATGCATAATATGTCAAGTTACCCGTATAACTGTAGCATGCACGTTTAAATACAATTACGTCGAAGATCATATGCACAAATGTGATGAGACCCGTTTCCGGTAAATGACTAACAAAAGCTGTAGTGTTTGAAGCCATTGACTCTTTTCGATACATGGATATGAACTTGTTTCTGTGTAAATGTAAAAGGGAATGCAACAATATGAATGTAGATAAACAGATGTTACATTTCGCTTACGTTATTAGACAAATGTGAAGACTGAAGATGTTTAAACTGGTAGTAAGGGAATACCGTATGTTGTACGTTTGACGCATTTACAAGTGTTACATTTTTTTTCGACGCATTACGGGGAACTTCAAAGTAAATAAAACAACAACTTCTTCACAAGAAAAACCATAAAAATTTATGGGAGGCACTTTAAGCAGTCTAAGTGTGTATATATTTTGATGTAACACAAGCACGTGTTTAAATACTTTATATATTTTTAGAAAAAAATCGATGGATTCATAAGTTTAAAAAGTTATTGAAAGTAGAATAATTATCCTAGGTTATCATAGGTACGTAGTTATTGTTAGGCTTGATTCCCACTACAGGGCCGTCCTCGGTCCGGTAAAATAGTTTTACAGGAGAAACAATGACCCTGTTTACACTGGCGTTATCATGCCGATTTTTGTATCATCTGTTCCCATATCAACACATTTGAAGAAATATTTTATCGAAATTTGTGCCGGATTGTATCGGTAGTGTGATGAACACGTTTTTGACTGTTCTTAATTCCCTTATTATCAATCTAATCTTTCAGAATCTGATGATACGATAGAATTTATTATGTAATTGAAAGTTAAATTATAAACTTAAAAAATAGCATATACAGGTTATAATATTCGTCTTCAGTTTTTCGCATTTTTATTGGACAATTTGAACGGTATTTCTCCACGACTGTAGAAATAAGACTGAAACTCGATCAAAACTTGAATACTAATGTGAATATGAAGTGATGTATGTATCTTGGACCGAAAACGTACCTACCGAGAGTATTCCCATAGTGTGAATAGATCATTAAACATCATTTTAAAGAGAGGGTGTACTTCCCTGCCCCTCCAAATCAATCCCCAAAATGTATAATTACAATGTTACAATTAAAATTTTTTTTTGCGATGCAACTACAAATTTACGGTTTCCTGATTTTTCCTTTTACTTGTACTGTAAGACATGTTTTTTTTTTGTCAAATTTAATGATTCTGGGTCAACTGGAAGTACTCTAATAGGTTTTGATTACCTTGCGAGTGTCAAAATAAGCGCCATAAACGGCCATATATGTTGATGGCGTTGTCTTAGAAGTTTAATTTTTTAACAGCTCCAGGGGGTTTGTAGACCTGAGAATTTGATATTAATTTCAACTTGACACCGCAACGCGTTCCCGAAAAAAAGGTTCTTGTTAAACAGACAGATAGTCACAGGGACAACGAAGTAATCCTATAATCCCTAAATTCCCTAACAATACCCGAAATTCAGTACGTAATGACGCGCTTGCAACTGAACTGAAAATATTACAATTTCGAAAACATTTTCATAAATAAATCCTTTTGACTTTCAGAATTACTTATACCAAGTATCGACATTTCTTCTGTTTACTATAAACTTAAACGGCTTAGATAAATCACCCTGTATGTACGCAATACTATTTGTCATTTCTAATATGAGAATGGAGAATGGAGAATCGGATTGTTGTTAGCAGAATGACTTAGTAATGTAGTTAAATAAACATAAATAATATATACATATTTAGAATGACGTTAGTTCTGAAAACTTGACTTCTAGTTTTATGCCCTGAAGCAGAATCGTGTTTGAGTCATCACGATTTGCTGTTGCTAAAGAGAGAATGGTTTGGGTCTTCGTCATGACAGCATGCTACTAATTGTAGGATAGATTTGTTGATGTTTCTCGTAATATCTTTTTACCATTTAATTGTCGGGGGGATCGACTAATTACTAATATGGATAATGAAAATCATCATCTCTCTCCTACAAAAAAACTAATAATTTCATTTGTAAACTTCGAGTACTTTTTCCAGTGCTCCCCATAACGAAAATTCTTTACGAAGAGTTTACACTAGAGATGCACCTGATAATGATTTTGCCGGGTACCGGATAACCGCAAACCCGGCATTAGCTGTGCCGGATAAAAAACCACTATGGTTAATGGTTCATGTCTTCTCCGTTTTGATGGACTTTCTTTAAATACCCTCTCACCGACGTCGCAAACCACATTTAGTTCCCTTCAAAAAGTCGTTTAAACGCTAAAGTTGCTGAGAAACTAAATGCCATTCGATTTTTACCAATGATTTAGAAATCAGACGGGTCGTCGCGAAATTCGTACCAAAATAGCTCAGTTTCGACTAAAAGCAACACTGCATTAATATTGCTAAGGAGCTCTTGGACTCTGTCCGCGACGACCCAAATTTGCTCCAGAGGGTGGTGACGAATCATAGGTTTATGATTATGACATGCAAAAACAAAGCTCAATTACCTCAATGGAAGCTGCCGTACAGCCAAGACCTAAAAAAGTACGCCAAGTTTCTTCGATTGCAGGTGCGTGGTGCATAATGAGTTCTTGCCACAGGGTATAACGGTCAATAAGGAATATTACCTGTGTGTTATGCGCAATTTGCCCGAAGCAATCCGCCAGAAACGCCCGGATTTGTGGAAGAAGAAAAATTGACTTTTGCACCATGATAACGCCCCTGGTCACACATCGTTGCTTGTACGCGAATAATGCCGCAGCCACCGTATTCCCCAGATCTGGCCCCCTATGACTTTTTCTAGTTGCCTAAACTTAAGAGGCCCATTAAAGGACGACGCTACGCTACAATTGAGGAGATAAAGATAAGTATCGAAGGAGGAACTGAATAAGATCACAAAAATTTTTTTTTTTGAAGTTCATGAGGATTGGAAAAAACGTTGGCACAAGTGTATAATATCTGGTGAGGATTACTTTAAAGGAGACAAAATAGATATTCATAAATAAATAAATAATTTTTGAAACAACATAAAATTCGCGATACTTTTTAAACAAACCTAGTAAAAGTTTGCAGGTGACAAAATAATACTAACAAGATATCGTTAATCAAAACTTGATATACCAATAAACAACAGCAGTTGTAACAATTCGGCCATAGTAATGTATTTTTTTTTTTTCACGAGAAAAAGTAAATGCAACAACTATATCGAAATAAGAAATAGTTTAGCAAAAGAATCGATAAATAATATAAATTAGAACAAACGATCTACCCCAATACAATCATAATTACCAATTTTAATTAGGTAGGTCTTTTGTTATACTTTTAAAATTATTATTGCTAGTGTTTGTTTTTTCTTTTTTCTCTGGTACAATTACTCCGATACGGATCCTAAAAAGAATGCCGGATCCGCAGGAGACCGGACCTAAACCGGGTAGGTACCCGGTCCATTACTAGTTTATATTGAACTGTTATTTGTATCGGTGTTTGGTGGTATAATAACAGAATGAAGACATTGTTGATAATGTATGTAATAAAAAGCGACATGTTCACTGAAGAGGAAAATATAAATTGATGTGTTACGGTATTTTTTTTGTCTAGAAAACCAGGTATGAATTGAGCCTTGTGCTTTTATTGTTGTTATAACTCGGTAGCCTGATTTACTTTGTAGAATCATATTATCTGTATGTGCAAGTCGATAGAAATTATCATAGCGGTGCAGTGTGGTATTTATCGACATCCTCCTATTGGAACGAACACTGAACTGTCTGTTACTGTTAAAAGATAATAGAAGGAAATTAATGGAAAATGGAACTCGTAAATACCTACTGTTGAACATAAAAATTGAAATTACGCAGAAGAGATGTCTGTCGTGCGGTTAGGAATTACAAAATAATAGGTCACGTGCTTTTATTTTATCTAGAAGAAAAAAATGCCGTGCTAATCAGAGCACAATTTCTTCATTCCTTAGAAAACCGCACTTTATAAAAATCGTAAAAAATTGCAATACGAAATATAAACAAATTGCCTTTAATATTTTAAATTCAATAGGCACAAGTTGCAATAGGGAAAGTTACATTTTTCGTGCTGAAAAATATCGTCAGTGCTTCGAATTTTATTGTTACAAAACGAAGTAAACGATCTATAGTTCTTTATGAATTTCTAGCACAAAAACAAAACAAAAGAAATAAATCTGTATCTACAAACAAGAAGTCTACAGATAGGAGCAACAAAGCAAATACATTCGAAAAGCGTCTTTAGTAAAAAAAAGTTGTTGCACAATTTTATATTATTGTTCTTTGTAACACAAAAAACGCACAATCTTTATTACACAGTTTTGTTTCAGTTTTCCTTTAATTAAATTTAACTATGTTGTGTTATTATTATTGGCTTTTGGCATTAAATTAGACGAACTTCAGTATAGTTTATAGTAAGTAGCTTGGGAATGCTTTTTCAAAATGAGATCACGTATTTGACTCCGTCGCTTGTCTTTATTGCACGATTCTTTGTTCCAGAGCATTCGCTGCTGTTTTATTAGTTCCCACGGGCGCACTAGACAATGAGAAGGGGATCAAGTCAAGAAGTGCTGATTCCCATTTATTGTGTAGTCTTGCATATTGTATGTAAATACGTTATAATCAAAATCTAGACAAGTTCAATCCTGAGGTAGAATGGAATATATTTGCTATGGATAATTAAAGAAATTGCGTAGGTACTTCAATCTACTAATCGTGAGTTTTTACTGAAACCTATAATTGTATTTTCCGGCAATGTTAATTGTAATTGTTTGTTATAAAGATGATATTTTAACCAATAAACTACTTAAAAGCAATACCCTGTAATGCTTAGATAACATAACTCCTGACAACCTCCTCTTCATGTCAGCAAAGTCTTACTACATCAAAATGAGTTCTATCCTTTCGAGTATTAGCCTGAACAGACAGACAAAAAACAGATAAAAATTGTTTTAAAAGTTGTTGTGCTCCAATACTTATTGTCAGCTTATAGCACATAGTTGGACTGTAAAAAAGACAGTTATTTGTACATATATTACAGGCAGTTTGATTTTACTCAAAAAACCAATCGTATTGTTGAAAAACTACCCAAACAAAAATCTGACTGACGATGAGGTTAAAAGAAACATTTTTTTTCCAAGTAATTTTGAAAAATTACAAAAAAACTTTCTAATTTGTAGCAAAATGCAATGCAAAAAAGAAAATTGTATGTGTACCAAGTAAGGTTATAATTGTAAGGTACAGAAAAACTTCAATAAGTAGGCACTAAATTGACGATTCTCGAACAGTGAAATAAAAAAGGTTTTATGTTATGTTCTTAGTAAGTACTGAATATTACTATCCCCTTCAATCCAAAATTTTGATTTCGGACAGGCTAGAATTGAACGGAGTTTTGTTAATGTCACAGGACCAGACTCACCGTAATAAAAAGTTAAAGCAAAAGTTTTTAATCAATACACAATCAATAATTATCATACCTGTCCTACAAAATCATTTTAAGGATATTTGATCATTCAACTTATATTATAGTGACAAAAAATTTAATAATGTGAATAAGGTTTCCTTTTTCTATCATCTGGGGTTCACAATGCATAATTTTTAATATCTAAAAATCCACCAGTGATCGCAACTGAAGAATTCTGAAGGTGCGAATAGAAAAGTCAATTTTAAAAATTATATCGTGTTTACGATACGACTCGATGAACGCACTCTTACATATCTTATGCTCTTATTTCATTATTCTGTTGATTTTTTCTCTTAATAACTTTTTGCAACATGAAAGATTTCGTCTGCTGTAAAGTGTCAATTAGGATTCCTAACGCTTTCGCTTTCTTGTTACGTGCCTCTGAACACAAAACAATACAATAGTTTGTCGTCGCGTCAGTCTTTTCGTAGAAATGCCAACCGTATAGTATTGCTCATATTCGGAACAACAATAAATTATTCTACGATACTTTCATCTTTCTGTTTGCTCATCTGTTCATGACGGCGCGGCATGCAACTTACGCGAACCAGGTAGAGTGGGCAGGTAGGTTTATAAACGCGACATTTCGACTCCATATAAGCACAATGCATTTAACTATGTGCTTGCATAAAATATGCGGAGTCACGTCTGCATATTCGTCAACATAATTCATGTTTATATATTTGCAATTGAAACCATGGCTTGTATTTGCTCTACGTGCTACGGATTAAACGGTTTAAACGCAAGAAAACGTATAGGTTTTGCGATCGAGCGGGTTCCGGCTCGCCATTTGGGTTGATCCATATTTGCGAAATTGAGAACACTGATACGATGTTTAAATATTAAAAAGGTTCGTAATGTCAAGTTTATGCAGTTTTGGAACCTTTTAGAAAGTGGCCTATTTTACATTGTGTTCCAGTGATAAATATTAAAAGTATTACATTGTGTTTGGTAATCCGAAAAGCTATTTCCAAATGAGTTGAATATTCTTTATTGTGTTACATTATAAGTTATAAAAAAAATGCAGTAACAAATTTCGAGTTTTGCCAGGGCGAAACAATTACAGTAGGTAATAATGCTAAATTGTGTTCGATTTTTCATCAAGACAAGAACAGATAGGAGCATAACTACATGCGTTGCTTACAGCTTGTGGCATGAAAACGTACTCCAATTCTACTCGGCAGGTCGCTGCGCAGTGACGCAGTGCGCTATCGATTTAACACGCAGATGCGCGTGGACAACGAGATTTCCATGGAGATCCTGTTTACGTTTTGTGTTTGACAACTGACAATAAGGAAATAGATGTGCAGTTGTTTATCGCGCAGCGACTCTGGTGTTTCCTATCTTTTTTTGCTCATGATCCATTCGCTTCACATTGTTTCTTATCCTTTTTTATCAACCAAGGACACTAAATCGTGCTCGATCGCCTGTTGCCCATCCGATTTGCGTGTAGGCAATGAGGTTTTGTTTACGTTTTGTATTTAACAACTGATATTACCGAAATTAATACGCAGTTATCGCGCAACAGACGATTGCCTGTTCTATATTTTATTAGTCATGATACTTTTAACCCCATTTGCTTCGGCTTAAGTTGTTGCTCTTATGTCTTCTTGATTACTACTTTTAGAAACTCAATTTATCCGATAACCTAATTTTTCTTACAATAGTGTACAAACAATTCATTTAAATTAAGGTTGAAAAGGAAATAAAATAAAGTAATAAACCTGTACAATTGATACAGCGAACTGTAAAATAAATTACTCGGTCAGTACAGTAATAAAATTTGGCCAGTTGTATTCTTATGACTATTGTTCCATCGAATTTTTGTTTATTTTAAAAACATCAAGTCAGTGGGTTATTTTTTTGGTTCAGTACCCATGACTCAAGTTGCATGATGAAATGTCAGTCAAGTGTCTTTTTTGCACTTTCACTTCTTTTGTGCACCCACTTGCCTCACTCTAGTATAATCGAGTACTCTACAGGTAATAATAAAAATTATTGTAATAAGTTTCTGTAAATAAATATTGGTTGATATGATAATGCACCTAACTACATATTTATAGAAAGGTGCGTCAATTTACTTAAATTTCTTTACGTTTTGTTAACATGAATGCGGGTAATACGAATGTTATTACGACCCAATTTCTAAAGAGAAATTTTCATGCCGCAGTCGTTGGATTAAGTTTTTTCACATGATTCTAACTTCCTGGTAATCGTAAAGGCTCAAGAACGTATGTAATAAAAAAAATCTCCATTTATTCACAGTAAAAATTTTCTAAATAAAATAAATAAACTAATAACAGCTGCGCAGCATACGTGTGCCACTGACAAGTAATTTAAAGACAATCAAAATAATTAGGTATCTCTGTAGAAATGCAAACAGGAAAATTAACTACATTCAGTTTTTGATTTCTTGTTTTGCTGCCTATTGAAAACATTTAGATTAAGACTAAGAATATTAAACGCCAGATAATTACAGTAGATACTCGATTGTATGAACATCGCATAACGGAAACCGCAATTGTCAACAACATATTATTAATCCGATTATTTGTGCTACGCCGCTGATTGCCGTGAACAAATGAAATCTTCGCTTTTAAAATCGAACGTCCTTTAGCCTTATTGATTGATATTTCGCTGTTTTTGTTGAGCCCTTACTGTAAATTCCCGATATATTTACTATTCCCCCAGTCGTATATTACTTGGAAAGATGTTCTATTGGTGTATTTATTACACTTAATACGTATAATTGCCGATTGTGTGTACTCGGCAAAATTTTGCCTAATTCATAAAATAAGCAATAGACGACTTGCCGATTTCATGTACTAAGCAAAATCGTGACTTAATTCGGGTACTAAGAAATTAAGTGCAACATTCCTTAACGTGAATAAATGTGGACAGCATTTTTTTTTCGATTGACACTGTCGAGTATCTGCGACATTTATTTATTTATTAATTTATTATTACACTTTAAGGTGTACCCTCTTTGTCATGATTTTCTTTAGTATATATTATGTTAAGGTTTCATTTTACTAACAGAATGTACGCAGAGTTGAGACATTATATGATGATGTTTCAGAATTATTTGACTGCGTTATCTTGAATAATAAGGTCAAGCAAATATGTACAAACTGATCTGACTATCTTGAAGATGATGCACGAATATTGAAAACTGTGTTTAGTTATCAACGGCATACAGCATTTTATCATAAGATTAGGTAATTATATACCTTTTGCGCATAATGCCAATATTATTCATATGCAATAGTTCACGGTATAACGCCGTTTTTTTAAACTATTAATAAATATGTGGGAACACTCGGTATAGCAAGAAATAATTGTGGCTACAATATATTAGAATATGTAGCTTGGTAATTGTGCTTACCTAGGTAAAATTATTACAAAAAGCTCCAACTTATTAAAAGAAAAACGAATAAACCTATTGATAGATTGATAGATCATATTGATATTTAAGGATGTTTGGGTGGTACAATCGGAGACATAAAATTGGAAATTCGTGATTAATTAGGTTTTGCAGCATATCATGAGGTAAATAAATACTATCTATACTAAAAAAAGTATATGGCTTGAGAGAAAATTTGGCATTTGACCAAAAACTTCGAATAAAATAAGAAATAACGAATAATATGGAAAATTTTTAACTGGCTTTTGGCAGTGAATAAGCCTTGATTTCAACTTCGAAACAAAAAAAATATTTAGTTTCGATCTCTATTAATAATGAGCGTAAAACTTTTTAATATGTTTAAATAATAATTAAAACTTTAAAATTGCATTTATTTCAGACAATTATAAATATTATCATTATATTATCAAGTAAAAACGAGATTTTCAGCTAATTTT
>NW_020438995.1:1410006-1419480 GCF_000699045.2 Agrilus planipennis | reverse complement strand
AAAGAAAATTTTATTACTCGATATTCTAAATCAAAAAAAATATATATAAATTAGTGAATCGGTATAAAAATGAAGTGATTTAGAAATTTCAGAGAAATAAGAACTGCAAAAGACGTGAAAAATTTGAAAATAATAGTGATTAAAACTAAGAATAACTCTTGTTTGTTGTTGTAATCAAACCGCTAGTGGAAAAACATTTTTTCTAAGAATTTTTCTGTTTATACACTGCACGGAAGGATAGTAACAAAAGAAATTAATGAAATGTATTTTCAAAATAAAGTAGAAACGAAATAGATACATCTATAAATTAGAATAGCTACATAAAAATAGTCTTTGGCTTTTTCTTGATACGTTACTTATTTTTTCCAAAAGTTCTTTTGAGCCGCTAGTAATAATTTACCATTATTAGGTAATTTCTTGGATACTTTATTAATACGATGCCTATACAATTCTGTAATTTTATTACGGATTTATGCTTATGGCTACGTTTAATTACAGAATTATAATTCACAATAACAGTCGATTATCGTTTTTATAAACATAATACCTCTTTTAGAGCATATGAGATTTCGAATTTCCATTTTAGATCTAGCATACTTATTGTATAATGTTTCTATATCTATATACATGTTTATCTACCTATTTATATACACTTATTTATTTATGTATTAGGCTATGTCTATACCATCGCTGTTACGATTACTAATCGTACGTTAACTTAATAGATAATAAGAGACAATGAGTCTCGTTACCTAAGGAATGCATTGCTTAATCACGGTTACTTTACTAGGTATGGACACGTTTCTAAAGATTACCCACATTTGTATTAATACGGTGTGCTTCAAATTAGTAACACAAATGTTGTTACTAATGCACTGTTATTACAATTACGGCGACTAGAATAAATTTAGGAAATTGTGTACGATGTTACAAAGACATTGTTGGGAAAATTCCAAAGCATAGGTTAATGTATTAATGTATTCCAAAAAAACAGGAAGCACAGGAAACATTTAACAAAATTGTGAAGAATAAATAACTATAAAAGGTACGGTCAGGGACTAGCTGCGAGTGGGCCAAACAAATCTTTTAATTTAAAAGTGAAACATTAAAATTATTATTTAATTAGGAAATTTTGATTGGTTTATAAAGTAGACATTATACGATCTCAGTCAAATGACTGCCTCGACTGTGCTGACATACTTTGACCCTCTTGATAAAAGTTTTGAAGACTTTTTGTAAGACAGGCTTAATTTCAGAAATAACGCATTGGATATCTGTTTTCAGTTCACAAATTGTTTGAGGTTTCCTAGCATAAACCTTTGATTTCATAAAATCCTAAAGTAAAAATTCCATAGCGTCAAGTCCCAAAATCTGGATGGCCAATTTCTGAAAATCACCTTCGATGGTTTTCTTATATACATGACATGTTATACCATACTACTGAAACCATCAATTAACATCACGGTACGATATCCTATTCCATTTACATTTAAAGCTTCGCTAGACTCATTCTCAAAAAAGGATGGTCCAATTACACCTCCAGCTCGTAATCTGCACCAGTGATTACCTATCGTTTTTTCCCGAAAAAGACTAGGATTTCCATTGTTTCAAATGCTACAATTCTAACACTTATTAACAAAACTGTCCAAGTGAAACTGAGCTTCAACAGGTAAAGTGACGTTTTTAAAAAGTTTTTTAATCACTGTACAGTTTTCCATTAGCTAATTAACGAATTGTCTTCGTTATAAATGATCTTGTGCCATCAGCCCCTGCTTTGATTGAACTTTATAAGGATGGAGCGCTGGAGGTGAAGCTCTTTGGCAAAAATTCGTAACAGACTGCTTTTGCTCATGTTCAATTGTTGAGATAGTTTTCTATCATTGTTCACACATGGTGTTCTATTTTTTATCACCTATGTTTTTGATATGAATACAAAAATAAATAGTTATAGTTTGTTACAAAATAGATAGGTACAATAAACTTCCCGAAAGTTTTCGAATTGTGTATTATGTTGGTCGCTTTATAATTTTAATCTTAGTGATGGGCAAAGCAAGACAACAACGCACTCTATAATTCGGTTGGTTTTATAAACTGATTACTTTCACAATTTAAGTTTTATTTCCTTTCTTTTACAATTAAATGACCACAACATGTTTGGCGTGTAATGACATAGGCCTAATACTTAATGTACGATGAACAAGGATTTGGCTGCACGTTAAGATTTCACTCGGTTTTTTCTACTTTCATCGATTAAACCGTACATCAGTTGTTTATACTTTCAGTTACACGGACGTGCGTAATGCAATTAAAGTTATTTAGTAAATGTTTTAATTGTCGAATTCATGTGGGTATTGCATAAGCACTTCTTCGCTTCTAAAATAATAAATCATTTTTATGATTTCCGTTAGTGTCATAATCAGGTTTTAATTCGAAAATAAAATTTCATATAGCCACAGTGTCTGCATAATGTATTCCGTACAATTTAATTCAAAGTCACAACGAGAGAAAATTATTCACAATAATTTGTTGGTTTTCTGTTTTATTTTTTTTTTAATTACTATCATTTTTTAAGATATTTCATTATGTCTATAAATTAAAGCCAGATCGGAGTCAAAAGAACAATTTGATATCACAATCAATACCGATGTTTCTCTAATTTTAATTACATTTATTAGATGTTCACTATGTATATTTGTCTTTCTCGGAAAGCACTTACTTTCTTGAATGAATATAAACTTTTGTTCTTCGAATACATCTTCGTGTGTATAGTGAAAGTTTGTGTAAACTCCGATAATAGTTAATTTAAATTGTACCTCTTCAACTTAAAGATATCTACTAATATTTTTGATGAACAGTTATATAATGTGATTAATTATTTTTTTAAATAAATACGAACGTCTGTACTATTATAAGGATCCCTGTAATTATAAATTGTATATTAGAATATAGGTAGATATGTTTTTGGAGGCATTGAGAATTAAATTATATTCTAAGTGAGATTCCAAGATTAAATACTTTCCATGATTCAGTATCTCATAATATAGAATATTTGCTCTCATAGACGGTTTTCTAAAATGCTTCGTTAATAAGTCTACCTTACGTTATAAAACCAAAAATTATTTCTCTAAAACTAATGGATTGTATTTACAAGAGTCTGTCAATCACAAATTATTCAGGAAATATTAATTTTTCCAATTTTAAGATAAAAACAACTAACTGTATGTATCTAAAAGAGTTTAAATGGCAGTTAAAAAAAATATTTTTCTATTAGCTGATGTCACATTTCTAATTTTATTGTTTTCTCATTGTTATTTACTTTTTAGAAGTTTTAATGCTCTTATCAATGTACAAGCAGCATTTTAACGAAAATATTTGTCAGTAACATGATTTATAAAATAAGTCCACTATGTACTTCTGCTATATTGGGTGCTACGTTTTAAAATTAAAATCGTGAACAACATGGGTGTATACGTTAATTCAAAAACATTTTTGCCTGTTACTTGCCACACATATATCTTTTTTATGGTAATGTATGTTACTTTCAAGTCGATACGTAGACAACGCATATAGACAGGTAGAGGTAATTTACTTGATTTACTTCAACCACTTACGTAGCATTTTTATTCATGTTGATGACCTTTCCGTAGCAGCTTAAGACAAAGTCAAAGCACACGTGCACTAAACATGTGAAAATGTTACTATTTGGTAGAATTTCCATTTTAGCATAAAAAAAATTATAAATTATAGATTATTTCTTAATCAATGCGCTGTACTAATTCATAAGCAAAGCAATCACTTTTAGTTCACTTCAGTGGTCTCAGCAGTCGTTTGTTTTATGAAATCATGATGAATACTGTAAATTAAAAAATAATAACAGAAGGAAAGGTTTCGGTTAAAAAATTAATAATTTACATGTATTATTTTTGTCTGCTATTATAATGGAGTCACAAGAACTAAGTCTTAATTAAAAAAGTTAAATTACTGTAGGTATTAGGGCAAAATGATGGTAATATGAGTTTTATCGCACTAGTTAATTGTTCATAACATTCACGTAACAATTACAAATTTTAATTTTTTTGTCTTTCTTTTTTAATAGGTTGTAATTGATTTATGTAGATAGGTATTTAATGAAGTTTATATTGCTTTTGAAAATTATATTTCCATTATAGTTATTTTATGCATGTACACATATTTACTGTTTGCTTACGTGAAAATTAAACCATTATGGAAAAATTACATAATAAAAAGTAGTGTTTATGTGTTTATGTACCTTTTTACTATTTTTTAGTGGAAATTTTAACATTTGGTTAACTGCGTTTGAAGTTGAGCAATATTAAGTACACTAAAAAGATGATGTAAGACATAAACAAATCATAACTTTTATTTATAGCAGTTAATACCGCTAATGCTTGTTAGGGAAAACAATTTTCGCTAACAAGGTATGTGGGACGTAACGACAAAAATTTTTCACACGTTTTCACTGTTATACTTACTACATAAGTACCATACTATGATAAAATACAAATAACGATTCGACATACATACATGCTGCATCAATATAATTACATAGAACTCAAAATTTTCAATAATTGGCAACTAAGGCTATTATCTATTACGTTTTTTCCATTTAAACTGAATGATTTCGATCATATTTATCCTCGAGAAACTTAAGGATGTTTGGNAAGTTGCATGATGAAATGTCAGTCAAGTGTCTTTTTTGCACTTTCACTTCTTTTGTGCACCCACTTGCCTCACTCTAGTATAATCGAGTACTCTACAGGTAATAATAAAAATTATTGTAATAAGTTTCTGTAAATAAATATTGGTTGATATGATAATGCACCTAACTACATATTTATAGAAAGGTGCGTCAATTTACTTAAATTTCTTTACGTTTTGTTAACATGAATGCGGGTAATACGAATGTTATTACGACCCAATTTCTAAAGAGAAATTTTCATGCCGCAGTCGTTGGATTAAGTTTTTTCACATGATTCTAACTTCCTGGTAATCGTAAAGGCTCAAGAACGTATGTAATAAAAAAAATCTCCATTTATTCACAGTAAAAATTTTCTAAATAAAATAAATAAACTAATAACAGCTGCGCAGCATACGTGTGCCACTGACAAGTAATTTAAAGACAATCAAAATAATTAGGTATCTCTGTAGAAATGCAAACAGGAAAATTAACTACATTCAGTTTTTGATTTCTTGTTTTGCTGCCTATTGAAAACATTTAGATTAAGACTAAGAATATTAAACGCCAGATAATTACAGTAGATACTCGATTGTATGAACATCGCATAACGGAAACCGCAATTGTCAACAACATATTATTAATCCGATTATTTGTGCTACGCCGCTGATTGCCGTGAACAAATGAAATCTTCGCTTTTAAAATCGAACGTCCTTTAGCCTTATTGATTGATATTTCGCTGTTTTTGTTGAGCCCTTACTGTAAATTCCCGATATATTTACTATTCCCCCAGTCGTATATTACTTGGAAAGATGTTCTATTGGTGTATTTATTACACTTAATACGTATAATTGCCGATTGTGTGTACTCGGCAAAATTTTGCCTAATTCATAAAATAAGCAATAGACGACTTGCCGATTTCATGTACTAAGCAAAATCGTGACTTAATTCGGGTACTAAGAAATTAAGTGCAACATTCCTTAACGTGAATAAATGTGGACAGCATTTTTTTTTCGATTGACACTGTCGAGTATCTGCGACATTTATTTATTTATTAATTTATTATTACACTTTAAGATGTACCCTCTTTGTCATGATTTTCTTTAGTAGATATTATGTTAAGGTTTCATTTTACTAGCAGAATGTACGCAGAGTTGAGACATTATATGATGATGTTTCAGAATTATTTGACTGCGTTATCTTGAATAATAAGGTCAAGCAAATATGTACAAACTGATCTGACTATCTTGAAGATGATGCACGAATATTGAAAACTGTGTTTAGTTATCAACGGCATACAGCATTTTATCATAAGATTAGGTAATTATATACCTTTTGCGCATAATGCCAATATTATTCATATGCAATAGTTCACGGTATAACGCCGTTTTTTTAAACTATTAATAAATATGTGGGAACACTCGGTATAGCAAGAAATAATTGTGGCTACAATATATTAGAATATGTAGCTTGGTAATTGTGCTTACCTAGGTAAAATTATTACAAAAAGCTCCAACTTATTAAAAGAAAAACGAATAAACCTATTGATAGATTGATAGATCATATTGATATTTAAGGATGTTTGGGTGGTACAATCGGAGACATAAAATTGGAAATTCGTGATTAATTAGGTTTTGCAGCATATCATGAGGTAAATAAATACTATCTATACTAAAAAAAGTATATGGCTTGAGAGAAAATTTGGCATTTGACCAAAAACTTCGAATAAAATAAGAAATAACGAATAATATGGAAAATTTTTAACTGACTTTTGGCAGTGAATATGCCTTGATTTCAACTTCGAAACAAAAAAATATTTAGTTTCAATCTCTATTAATAATGAGCGTAAAACTTTTTAATATGTTTAAATAATAATTAAAACTTTAAAATTGCATTTATTTCAGACAATTATAAATATTATCATTATATTATCAAGTAAAAACGAGATTTTCAGCTAATTTTTCATTTTTTCCTCGATAACCATTTAGTGAATTTGAATAACCTTACGCTAAAGTGATTCTCCAGAGTTCAAGTTACTTATTATAAAAGTTTGAAATTTCTGGTAGCTTTTTTTCTGTTAATAAAAATAAATTTAATCTGTTCGGTTAACGAATCTCCATAAAATGACGTGTAAAATTACAATTTTTTAAAATTTCAATAACTTTTTAACGGTTTAGTGAATCGATTTGTAATATTTACAGAAGTTTTAGAATTGAATGAGGAACGTTCTTCCAAATTTTTATTTGTCTCGTAGCATTTTGACATACCTCCCAAACATCCTTAAGTCTATGTCGATTTAATAGGATTAGGATTTTTTACTTACACAGTGAGTTACAAAAATATGTAGGTGTTAATTGCTAACTTATTTGTCATGAGCAGTTTGTACATTTTCTGTCAGTTGTAATTATTATTACTACTATAAACTATTATAAAGTTACCTATCGGCGAACAACTATTTGATTAGTTATTCCTAAAGTGTAACTTCATTTTGCATATTTTTTGTGTGTTTAGTGTATTGTAACCAAATAAGTTTCCATTCACAAGAAATCGTCTTTAATTTATGACCCCAATGCATTATTTATGTACATACTCTACATTAACAAACATTGTTTTTAACATTAAGATACCGAAATTATTAATAAACTTTGACAAACATGATGATTCATTTTCCTAACAAGGACTAGTTTGTTGACTGACAGTTTCTGCGCTTTGGTTTTCTCGTTCATCTTTAAAAAAATTGTAAATATAGAAGTGAGTCATGTTTGGTCAATGATGCTCGAATGTCGGTAATAAATATTTTAAAACTAGTGATGCCATGGAAACGTTACAACTTGTTATCAACAAGCGGAGATTGCGTGTAGAAGAATGAAAACAATGAAACCGCAGATTTGATTTCAATATTCAATATTTATATATGTATATGTATCAAGGATCTATGGAGAATATTTATTTACAGAAAGAGGGCGAAAATGATTTATCATAGAAATAAACTGAATTTGTAATAAATAATCGTAATAATTCAGCAATTATTAAAGTTGAGTTTATTTCAACTTCTTCAATTAAATAAAATAATAAATTACATGCTTAAGTACTTACCAAGGGGATATGTTTTCAGGGACTTCTTATTGCACAATGCTTCTTCTTCCCTTAAAATAAGAAAGAAAATTTTATTACTCGATATTCTAAATCAAAAAAAATATATATAAATTAGTGAATCGGTATAAAAATGAAGTGATTTAGAAATTTCAGAGAAATAAGAACTGCAAAAGACGTGAAAAATTTGAAAATAATAGTGATTAAAACTAAGAATAAATCTTGTTTGTTGTTGTAATCAAACCGCTAGTGGAAAAACATTTTTTCTAAGAATTTTTCTGTTTATACACTGCACGGAAGGATAGTAACAAAAGAAATTAATGAAATGTATTTTCAAAATAAAGTAGAAACGAAATAGATACATCTATAAATTAGAATAGCTACATAAAAATAGTCTTTGGCTTTTTCTTGATACGTTACTTATTTTTTCCAAAAGTTCTTTTGAGCCGCTAGTAATAATTTACCATTATTAGGTAATTTCTTGGATACTTTATTAATACGATGCCTATACAATTCTGTAATTTTATTACGGATTTATGCTTATGGCTACGTTTAATTACAGAATTATAATTCACAATAACAGTCGATTATCGTTTTTATAAACATAATACCTCTTTTAGAGCATATGAGATTTCGAATTTCCATTTTAGATCTAGCATACTTATTGTATAATGTTTCTATATCTATATACATGTTTATCTACCTATTTATATACACTTATTTATTTATGTATTAGGCTATGTCTATACCATCGCTGTTACGATTACTAATCGTACGTTAACTTAATAGATAATAAGAGACAATGAGTCTCGTTACCTAAGGAATGCATTGCTTAATCACGGTTACTTTACTAGGTATGGACACGTTTCTAAAGATTACCCACATTTGTATTAATACGGTGTGCTTCAAATTAGTAACACAAATGTTGTTACTAATGCACTGTTATTACAATTACGGCGACTAGAATAAATTTAGGAAATTGTGTACGATGTTACAAAGACATTGTTGGGAAAATTCCAAAGCATAGGTTAATGTATTAATGTATTCCAAAAAAACAGGAAGCACAGGAAACATTTAACAAAATTGTGAAGAATAAATAACTATAAAAGGTACGGTCAGGGACTAGCTGCGAGTGGGCCAAACAAATCTTTTAATTTAAAAGTGAAACATTAAAATTATTATTTAATTAGGAAATTTTGATTGGTTTATAAAGTAGACATTATACGATCTCAGTCAAATGACTGCCTCGACTGTGCTGACATACTTTGACCCTCTTGATAAAAGTTTTGAAGACTTTTTGTAAGACAGGCTTAATTTCAGAAATAACGCATTGGATATCTGTTTTCAGTTCACAAATTGTTTGAGGTTTCCTAACATAAACCTTTGATTTCATAAAATCCTAAAGTAAAAATTCCATAGCGTCAAGTCCCAAAATCTGAATGGCCAATTTCTGAAAATCACCTTCGATGGTTTTTCTATATACATGACATGTTATACCATACTACTGAAACCATCAATTAACATCACGGTACGATATCCTATTCCATTTACATTTAAAGCTTCGCTAGACTCATTCTCAAAAAAGGATGGTCCAATTACACCTCCAGCTCGTAATCTGCACCAGTGATTACCTATCGTTTTTTCCCGAAAAAGACTAGGATTTCCATTGTTTCAAATGCTACAAT
>NW_020438995.1:1375529-1406485 GCF_000699045.2 Agrilus planipennis | reverse complement strand
TTTTTTTCTGTTAATAAAAATAAATTTAATCTGTTCGGTTAACGAATCTCCATAAAATGACGTGTAAAATTACAATTTTTTAAAATTTTAATAACTTTCTAACGGTTTAGTGAATCGATTTGTAATTTTTACAGGAGTTTTAGAATTGAATGAGGAACGTTCTTCTAAATTTTTATTTGTCTCGTAGCATTTTGACATACCTCCCAAACATCCTTAAAAGAAAAATGTAAATTTTGTACGTTGTTAAATATATTATTTTACATTTTCTATTTTTTTCGAATTCTAATTGCGTTTTTTTTATGGCCTACTGAAAACTATACGAAGGAATCAATTATGGTAAATTAATTCAACAATAGCAGTGTTTGTAAATACAAACATTTTTATTCTATTGTGATTGTTGGAAAACTTAATTAGTAACGTAATAAAAAAAAAACAAAGGAATAATAATGCATTTAAAACTACGACGAAACTTTTGTAGACGGCGTATGTACAGTAATGCTTCGAAAATTGGATTATTAGAGAATTTTGCATTAGAATATACTATTGACTTTATACATATAAAAAAAATATAACTTCCTCAACATATAACTCAACTCTGACTTAGTATAACTATAAAAAATTATTGTTTCAAACCTAATATCGATTTTTAGATATACTTTGCCGATTTCCGATTATACATATACATACTAGAAATTGTTATCAATTTTGCTGTTGTAAAATAAAAAACTAAATTGCATTATTCAGTTCTGTTTTAAAACAAAAGACCGTGTTTTAAAGTAGATAAGTGAATATTTAATGAGATATTTTGAAATACTGAATTATTGCCTTATGATCCTGATCTTACGAACTTTATTAATTGAAGAATACTTTTATTTGATTATTTAGAATTATATGGCTATAGTAGGAAAAGGCAATAAGAACGAAGTGAGTGTTAACGTAATCATGTCCATCCATTTGTTTACAGTTGTTGTTGACCTTTTTTACCATTTCTGGTGGTTTTGCTTGGTATGATAATGCGTTTTTTTTGACTTCATTCGACTTCATTATGAATAATGTGTAGATAAAATAATTAATTTATCAAATTATCTACATAATTTAGTCAATATACTTACGTAAAATATCCAGACCTTATACATAATCGTTATTTAATCACATTGCTTGTATTAATACTGAACTGCATAAATGCTGGAATTTCAACGAAATCCGAGATGACTACAGTAATCGAGGCATTTACTAAATGAATTATTGTGTTATGAAATACAGGTGTTTGAAAAGTATTAAAAAAAAAATAAAATTAGGCCAATAGCGATCACTAAAAAGCAATTTCTGGTAGTAGCTGAAATTTACACATTTCTATGTATACCATGTATTAGTTTTCCGCAATACGGAACCCTCGGTGCGTCCGTCTGACTCACACATGACTGATTTTTATGTTCAAGTCGTAAACGCTGTACACGGAGGTGACATTCGCGCTTATTATTATTTCCATTTTCCGATTAATTACTAATTCAATGGAATCATTTTACATACACCGTGAGTTCATCTCAAGGTAATAAGATAAGTAAGCGATGATTCATTCGTTATATGCGAGAAACACGTACTGAAATTACGTGTATCATGGTGTTTGTAAACACTAAACCTAAGACGATTAAAAAAGTAGAATGACAGGCGAGTAATAACAAACGTTTATCAAAATTAGCATCTCGTTTTTTTTTTGTTGTTTTTGAGAAACAGGATCATTACAGTTTCACACGATGTTGCATGGCAGACAATGTACCGAGTGTTTTATTAGTAGCACTTGTAAAATAAGAAGTTACCAAGTGTTTCCAAATATAAAGAATAGAAAGATCAACCTACAAGAATAGTTGAAAAAGCTTTTATATTTTACATTACATGACGGGGCCTCCAAATCCCAAAGTTCAAACCCCCTTTTATACTTACTGTTAAGATCCACCTTGTATATAACCATCAGAGACACTACGTAACATAATAAGGTTGTTTCTTGTCAAGTAGTTAAAAACTGCAAGCATATCTAGTATTTAAAATTGGTACTTATTGTTAGACGATACATAATGCACCTAATAACATTGTCTTTCATCAGATATTCTAATTATTGTAAAGCATATTTCATACCATGCATTAGTATTAATACACTTATGACAGGTGTAATTCTGTTATTTCAATTGACTTACTGTCTGTTAATAATAATACGTAAACTGTTAATTTGTATCCTAATATCTTATTCAAAGTATCCCGAGATAAAAATGTTCAGTCTCTCAGAGTCTCTGAAAGCGAGACTCGAGTCTCTCTGGTGTCGCTGAGAGAGACTGTTAAAAAAATTGTGTAGCGTCTCTCGTTTGTATCCACTCTCTGAACGAGAGACTTGAATCTCTTAATAAGTGGTGTCTCGATAGACATGGTTAAAATTGTCTAAGTTCAACATATTTCAGAGATCCCAGTCTTTCTACGAGAGACTCGAGTCTATAAATTATTCAGTTTTATTCACTCAGTCTCTCTGTGAAGGACTCGAATCTCTGAATTAACAATTTTATCGTTCGAGTCTCTCATACGGAGACCGTGAGAGGTCCATAAAAACACGTAGGAAATAACTGAGAGACTGTGAGAGACGCTGAAACTCTGAGAGACTGAAAATTTAGTCTAGGGATAATAACTAAGGAAAAGTTCTGCGAGTTCTTTTATACTTTGATCTCAACATAAATTTGGTGCAGTTATCAGTAGAATTGCAACATTACTGATCGTGAACGTATTTGGCACGTGTTAGGGATTTCATTAAAGAGAATTTTTGGGAATTTTGAGGAACAGGCGGCCCCTTTTCCTTTAGTTCGACTCTGCTCATACGTATGCCAAATTAGTTTCTTCTACCGTGCATTCTGAAATTCCTTTTCTAACTCCCTAGTGTGCGCTCAAGTATTTTGAGGTCCGACGCAAAATGAGACGCAGCTTGGGGACATGGCGCAAACAAATTTCTTAATTAAATCGTCTTCGCAATAAGTTAATTATTTTTGCCAAGGTTCTATAACTCATTGTTGTATGAGTGTGTAAAATGTTAGATATGTTTTTTATAATTAATGTTAAAATTGAAAAATTAACATTAGGCCATTTTGCTATCTCTTATTAAGATGTAAATTATGATTTTTATCCGCTGTTGTTACAGTCTGTTCAATGTTCAAGTGTCTAGGTATGTACATGTTTTGTATGTGTGTTCACGGGCTGATTTAGAGTTTAGTTATGGTGAAGGTTAATTTGACGTTAACCTCCATAAAACTTCCTCGAGTGATAGCTGGTTTTGACTATAAGTTTATTATTCGCATTGAAAGTCTCAGAAAACGATTGTTGTTTAATGTTTATGTTACCGCCGTAGGTAAGAAAAATGAAGGAATGGCAAGGAAGGAATATAATTTTTATACCTACATACGTATAGGTAGGTAGGTAAATGAAGGATACTTATCTGTTTAGTCTTTCACACTGTTTAACACACTTATACATGAAAAGCCGTTTATTATCTGTAAGCTTTTTTCGAGAAAGTGAAATGGTATGAAAGTAAAATGAAAAATCAAATGAATTTATGAGTACATAATGCTTCAAAATCGGATAAAATTTGTTGTCGATTCATATAGAGCTGATGGGGCGCGTCAGAATTGAACCCAAGAAAAACAATAGGGTAGTATACTTCATTTAGTTTCTGTAGCAATGTGACTTTCAGTTTGACCGGTGCAAAGTAGAAAAGAATAGCACTAGGCCAGAAAAGGAAGGAGACAACTCTCGGCCAAACTCTTAACCGGTGAGAAGCGTATAATCTGTACAGTACTGCACGGAAAAATTGACCATTTTATTCACTACAATTGCATTGTTCAAATATTGGTACAATTTACTACTAAAAATATCAACGAGATGTTTATTTATACTTGAAGACATTTTAAAGGCTTTAACGCTTGTTTTCGACTCGCACTACTATTCATGATTGAACAAAACTTTTGGCAGGTACTGTATGAAAAAGTATGTTTAATGAACAAGAGTCGAGAGTATAATGAGCGTTTTTCTCCCTACCTACGATTTTGCTAGCGGGCATCAAAGACATTGGAAGGGGCACATCGCTAGAGATAATAAATGAAATATAATGCTTGACATAATTTGTTAATCCTAAAGCTCGAAAACAATGCAGTCGTTTGCTATTTTAAAAGTTACATGAAGTAAAGGTATCTAATCACTTTAGATGCCTTTTTCAACGGTGAATTTGAAGCTGGCCTCAAGCACATTGAAATTCCGAAATATTTTATTTTTAAAATTAAACAAACCAAATTGTTGTCTTTCTCCAGGTTTGATGTTTTAAAAGCTTGATATTCAGGGGCGATTCTAAACGCTAATGATTCGTCGGAAAGAGAACTTTTTTTAGTTGTTTTACCTTTTTATTTTACAAGTAATGTTCTCAAAAAGGTTAAAAGTTACATTTTTTTGGGATTTAAGGTTACGATATGTTGGTACTAAAGAATCACATTCTAATGCAGCGTCGAATATCGAATACAATATGCTGTTTTATTCGTCGAGCGTAAAGATACTTAAGTAAACTCTTGGATTTACTACTTCTAATGAGCAAATTTGCATTATATGAAAATTGACTGGTTGTGGCAGAGCGGCTGCAATTGCCGAAGGCATTATTACCTCAGTTGACCCCGTCGTTGTAAAAATTGTTACATGTAAGGAATAATACATTTATTAAAACGTTTGTTGGAAGGTCAAGGTGAGATTGTGATTATTGCTTTGAATCACTGCTTTTATGTTGTTGTACAAAAATTGACGATAAATCGACAATACATTTTAATATACTACTCAATTTTATTGTGTGATAACGAGAACTTTCGGGAAATTCTCTCCATTCTAATTGTGTAGTACAAAATTTGAAAACGTCAGAAGGGAGAAGGACGGTTAATGTAGGCGGTAAAGCGCAAATTTTACTGATGTACAAGCGTATGCTAAGAATACATAAATTACATATTAATAAGTTCTACATAAGAACGAATGTGTGCTAATTGTAAGTAATCATACCAGAGAATCATAATGTGCAATTCTTCTTACAATTTAAAACTGTTAAGACAGGAGATACATAAAATAGCAATTTCGTTAGGCATGTCCTATCATAAATACATCATTACGAATGCTGACCTAAAACAACTAAAATACACTATAATTCTTAAGGTCGAGGTTACTACTAGTACTAAACTTAAGAGCATTTTTGTTGTTGTACATATATGGTACACAAACGAAGGTTTCAATCGGTGTTAACCTTCTTTTTAGATTTACATTAATGTTATATGTTCGCTACATTAAAAAACAAATGGGAATGTAACGTTTAAACAAGCAGTTACATTTGTAAAGAATCTGTAAAAAATCTTATAATGAAGGTGAATGTAGTAAAAGATTTTCATAAAATTTTTTCATTTTCATCTACCTCGCTCTCGCTCTTCGCGCATTAATCACATCAAAATAGAAAAAAGTTGCAACTTTTTTACTATAGTTTATACAAAAATGTAAAATGACTTTCCTGTAGGTACTGCTCCTTAATTTTACAAAGAAGATTGAAAAATGTATGAGCTGATAATAAAAAAAATATTTTTTTCCTAGTCAATAATTTTACACGTAATAGGTATTAGGTACATCGTGGTTCGGTTGTTTTTACACTTACTGTAATTGAAAATGAGTATATGTTTTACCTACAAATAAAACTTGAAGTTGTACAGTGAAAAGATTCGTTATAGAACGAGACGTGTGATGAGCAGCAGTTGTGGTGGTTCGATTACTAACTTTTTTGACTGATCGTGAGTACAACCACCAAGCGGAACTTAATTGTCCTTGGTCGCTACAAAGACCTATAAAGCATGTAATATTGCGAGTATCTTTAAAACTCGTGCTTAGCAATAATTAATCAACCATAAAGACTGTATAATTGCTCCTTGTGTATTACGGAAATTCTTTTAATTGGTAGTGTACAGGATGCTGTTAGCACTGCATGTTATAATACGAGGTTAAAAACTAACGACAACAGTTTAATCGCCTTTATAGAAACACAAATTACAAATAGAGATATTAGTACAAAAATCTTAACAATATTAAGAATTAATTATTAGCGAAAATAACTGTTGTTGTTAGTGTGATAGTCTGTACCTATAAGAAACTGAGGGTGTCAAGTGTCAAACGTACCCTCCTGGTTACAGATAAAAAACAAGAACGGCTGGCGGGATCGGCTAGGAGGAATACGGGAATGTGATGAATTAAAAAAGATATAAGTCAGTCATGTGTACCTGGTGGAAGCCAAAATAACGTTGAAATAATCTGTCCATATTTACTTGTGCGTTTGATTTTTCTTTTCTAACATAATGAAAATCGAACAAACGAAGATATACATAGATAAGATGACAAATTTACAAATTTTTATATTGTTTCAAATGGTCTTTAAACTAAACAGGATGATTACAAATCGAGAATTATTATCAGGAAAATTGAAGGAACTGGGAATTTTATTTTAATTCCAACAAAAATTGATCTTAAATCTTAACTATTTGAAAAAGAAAAAATCGCAATGTTCTCTTTTAAGATTTATAAGTAACGACGGTATTTGAATTGTATTATTTGATTGTGGATACGGACTTTATGAAGATTTAATTATATCAAATTGTGCAAGGATTTGATAAGGAAAACGCTGAAAATGATTCTTTAGCCGTTTATAGGATTCCCATTTTGTTTTTGATATTTTAAACATTTGCACTAAAACGCCAAGAATTGTAGGGTCCCTAGATATATGGATAGAGTACCGCAAACCCACCACTTTCACTCAAAAGAGACGCGACAAATTTAAAATGTAGGAATGACACGAAATTGCTAAAATATGGAATGGAAGTAATTATTTATACCGAAAAAATCTAGAAAGAACCGTTCAACCAAAAACAATAGTTTGATTTTATAAGTATTTTTAATAAAGATATTAACATTATATATCTATATTCGATATTCCATACCAATAGCTGAAAGTAATATTAAAAAGCGTTTTTCTCTTAAAATATTATTTATTTTATTGTTTGAACTAAAACACACACTGTATTTTCGTTCGTGGGGCATTAAAAGAAAAAATGCCGATGAAGAAATGTGTAATTTCTATTAACGTTTTGCCAATATACGTATAAATACTTGTATGTAATCGAAATGAATAAAGAGCATTAATTAAGTTATTGGTGAGATTGAAATCGCAATCCTCGAGTGGTGTAGTTTCAGTAAATTACTGTTGTTCTATATTTGCACTAACGATAAATACCTAAACGAAAATAAATGTAGGTATCTTTTGTTTCCTTTGGTATACAAAAGTATCCACTAATAAACAGTAAGGTCATGAAAATATTTGTTTTCCACAAAAGTTACCTTTGTTTGTATTAACAAAACACCTTTTCCATTGTTTCAGAGCAATTTGTCGAGATGCCTGTACACAGTGATTCATATTCACCTGTAGAAAAACGAATGTCGTCATTATCAATTGGCAGTCGTCACCGCGAACCGTCGGAATATTCCATCAGTAGGTATTCCCAAAAGTATGATCCTTATCAAAATATGCACGCGTACGAGCCTGAGCACCCCCGTGTAAGGTTGTCCTCGACGGGAGAGGGAAGTGGAGACTCAAGTACTACCACTTCCGGTAGCAGCTACGGAGAAAGGGAAGACGTTGAAAGAGAGGATGGAAGTGAAGGAAGAGGAAGTGAGGAAGCGGACGATAGGGACGATACGGTACCTCTCGAAGGGCAGGTCACAGACGACGAACGACAAAAAGTCGAGACGTTTTTTAGGGGATTAAAAACACAGGTAGGGTTCTTCTCTGTTATTAATAACCGGGATATTAATAAATCAGTGTGTAAGAAATATTTTCTATTAATAAGCATGAAACTGAAACCAATATTGTAAATGGAACCAAAAATAACTTTGAATTTTTCCAATCGTTTGATATTTCGATACTGTCCAATGTAAATGCAAGTGGAAAAGAAAGGAAATAAGAAGCTAAATGTATTCGATTATGATCGGGGTTGTTTCTAAGAGTCGAATTCATCACGAAAACGAAATATTTGCCGAAGAAGGTGTTAGGTATTCGGACAATTTTTTGACTTACAATCATCGACAATTAAAGGATAAAATTACACTTTTATTGATGTTAGTTTTTGACTGGCGCGTGACGTATAATTTTATTTTTATAACGTAAAGGAATTAGTTTATTGATCGAGTTATAGGGTTTCTGGTTTCTAGACCATTTTATTTTTCGAAGAACTAGAATTCTCGACTAGAATTTCTCGAGTATCTTGAGAAATTTTGAAATTTAAAATAAAATACGTCGTTACTATCAAATTTTTGCTTTATTACGAATTGGACTGATAGACGGTATCAATTAAATCAAACGGTAAATGTAGTTACCATGAATTGCACTTATTAATTTTAACAAATCAACAGCAAAAAACAATAAATTAAACAAATTATACTCGCCTGGTTTATGTAAAAAGTAAAGAGCACTTGACTTTTTTATAATTATTAGATCCTACCAGTTACTAAATGTACAACAGCGTTTAATTAAATAAAAAATAATTAGTACAATCCAATCAACAAAATTACTAGTACATATTTATTTATTAACAAAACGAACATTTTTCTGCCAACTTAAACTTAAAAATGCCTTTAATATTTATAAATTATTATGTTAACAGCATCACAGTCTTCCAATCCTAATTAACTTTCAATATCATTTTTTTTAATTGGAGTACAGTATGCCAACTAAAACTAAACCAGTGACCCGCAAAATGATCAACAAAGAAATTAAATTTTTTCCCGTTTCGACTAAAGACAGAAACCTTGTATCCAACTTTCATTGGATATATATATATTTTGTTTAGTTTGAAAAGAAGAAATCATAAATTTTGATTTTGAATAAACTTTGAAGCTTTTACTTAAATACAGCATTCATTTAGGTGAACATATCTTGTATTATTTACAGTTCGACATAAATGAGACGGTTTGTGTGTGAGAATATAACATAATAATCGTATTATTAAATGAACCCACTGTAGAACTATAGGATATGGCATTTTTTCATGTATGTCGTCGTTAAAATGGGGACACTATGTCTTGTGTGTGCCTTATCATCTTTTTAAACAAAAGTGCATTATGTTCGTAACTAGTTGTTTCGTTAGAACAGAAAGCTTGCAATTTTAATACTCGCAGAAATCTCTCATGACTGACGTGTACGTGCAATAGTACACAATAAGTATATGTACTACTCAACCTGAGTTAGCCTATATCTTCGTCTATTCATCATTATAGGTTGTATATGGTTATTATAATGCAATTTCTAAAGTATGTTTTGAGAAACAATGCTTTTCCCTTTACTTCAGCTCATTTTGTTCACATGATAAATACAAACCTAATGAATTACATAAATGCGATGTACTGGCAACTATAAAAGGCTACTCTTTCACAATAAAAAAAAAACAGTATTTAGTATTTTAATATTCTAAAATCAATTTCTTATCTGATAATTCTTGACATTTATTTGATAGCCTAACTTAACACTTTTCAGTTTAACTATTTGATTCTGTTTTATTTATGCAGATAAATTGCAGTCCCTAGTATAAGGTAACCACACGTCCCGATTTTGGCGGGACAGTCCCGCTTTTTGGAGGACTGTTCCGCTTCCCGCCGAGTTTTAAAAATGTCCCGCTTTTTAGAAAATATCTACATTTCCTATTTTAAATGTAGTGTAAAAATATATTACTTACTACTTACCAGACAAAAAATAGTCGGAGTTATTCCTTCATAAACAGAATAATATTCCTTACTAAAATTTTTTGAAAATTGTAAAATACGCGCTCTCCATTCTAGAAACAAATGCATCAACAGACTGTTTTTTCTACTACCAGTAAAATATGAACAACAAAAAACGCAGTCGACCATTAAAACTTAAAGTCTATATTAAGCGTAAAATATAATTTGACCAATTTATGTGAGAAATTTCATATTAATAAATGATCCGAATCTATTGCAATGTATTCACTCGGATCAAAAATATAACCGTGAAAGGAAATTGTCATTTTTTTTAATAAAAAATTTAAATTAAAAATCATGATGTTCAAGTTATTTTTTAACAAATATTTTTATAGTTACGAGTAATTAATAATAAATAAATTTTTGTACAAGTATATGAATGTATACGATAAAGTATAGTTTTTTGAATTATTGGTCTGTTTTCATAACTAAATTATAAATCTCATTTCATCCTATCTTTCCCGCTTTATCTCAATGAAAATGTGGTCAATTTACCGTTGTGTGAGTTAAATATCTAAAATGTGAATGTTACGTATATATGTATTATTGTATACGTATATGGATCGTTTTTAATACATTTGTCAATGTTAAAGGTGTTGGTTTTGTAGGAGTACACCTAATGGAAATGAATTTGTTGAATTAGTCATACCGTCATTTGCAAAATAGGCAGGATATAGAGCACTTCTAACGGCATATGCCGTATAATGTTCTTTTTGGGCGTGTAGCATTAGGGTTCGTTGTAAAATGTGCTCCAATATTTGCTTTAACATTAGCGGACTGCATGTTCTGGTGGCTTCATGAATATTCATATACATATATATGCATGAATGTACTGATAGATACAAAACAGGCATGTTTGCGTTAGGCGTTTGAACATTACGTTTAGGACCATGCAGAATTATCAAATTCGAAAATTAACGGTTAAACACACGTGTTATTTTAATTAGATATGTAAATTAGCTCAGTCGGCCGATGTGTGTGGGTTTATGGTTTTGATTTTTCATTATGTAAATGTTCCGGAATTTTTTGATTAATTGTACCTACTCAAGTAGTTAAAAATGCTCAAAATTTTGAAAATGTTCAACTGCAACGCGAATAAGAACCATTCAATCTATAAATCTGTAAGTAGTTACATACTTACTTAGCATTCAAGTGTCTGTCTGTAATGTTAAGACAATTTGTATGCTAGTAAGGTATAAACTCATCATTATTATCATAAAGTCGTTAATCCTAAAGCTGGTTGGACACGCACCTCCACTCTTTCCTGTCTTGAGCTAATCTTCCAATTTCAGTAAAACTAGAACAACTCACGTCCTTAACTATATGCCATTAGTAATCTAATCAGGGTTTACCTCTACCCCTCCTAACTCCCGTTTCTGCCTCTAACATGTCTGACTAGACCTTAAACCATATCTCGCTTATTATTGACTTCCATAGAGTCTTCTGCTTTCTTTTTCCTTCTAATATCTCTTCATTTCTAACCTTCCCTATCCACGGTATCCTCATTATTTGCCTGTAACACTGCATTTCGAACGCTTCTAACCATTTCTTTTCCGCAGTGCCCACCGTCCATGTTTCGCACCCGTGCAGCGCCGCGCATCAAACATACACCTTTAACAATCTTTTTTGAATTTCTAAATTAATCGTTCGCGAGCATAGAAGTGACTTCTTTTTATTGAAGGTGACTCGACCGTGCGCTACCCTCTGCTTTATATCCCTACTACTCCTTGCGTACTGACTTATTTGAGACTTCCTACATACCTAAAATCAGCCACTTCTTCTAATTTTTCGTCTCCAATCTTTATATTCAAGATACAAACTACTCTCCAAAAATGTTTCGTCTGTATATCTCTATAGACTAAACCATTTTTTAATGAAATTAATTTTTACAATAATTATTAAAATTCCTGAATAAAAAGCTGATTACATAAAATCTATTTCTCCATTATTAAGTAGAATTTACGTATTTTTATGAATACAAACTGAATTATGACAAATGGAAATATCTTACAATTAGTTTGATAAGTGTATAATTATTGCACGTACAATGGACGATAAGCCAATAATGCATGCCATAATGTGTAATTTAACAGTCATAAACATTTCAATAAATGAATAAGAACCGATTGTGAACGTTATGCATATTTTAGTTCTTTAACTTGGTTTTTAAAAGGTGTTATAATCCAAACAACACCGCAGAGATTTTTACCAATAGGTGACCTTTAATAGAAGATCGTTCGAACGCCTATTGCTGAAATGGAGCTACATGATTCGATTTATCAAAAGTCACGGACGATGTTAGTAGTTTGTAATTTAAACTGGTTTCGAAATTAATAAAGGTTTAGTTATTAATAAAAATTTGAGTTCTTATTGGTCTTGAACATTTTAAGTATTATGTACCTAATTACTAGGGGTGGCGGAAACCCGGTTTGGATCTGGTAGCCGGCGGATCCGGCGTTTTTCTAAGGATCCGGCAGGTTACCGGATAATGGCGTCAGGTACCCGACAGTGCCGGTTAATTGTCATCATCATCATAAGCTCGTCAGTTCTAAGACTGGTTAGACACGCACCCCCACTCTTTCCTATCCTGAGCTAATCTTTGCATTTCCCTAAAACTAGAACAACTCACATCCTTACTTATTTGCAAACAGTAATCTAATCTAAGTCTACCTCTACTTCTCCTAATTCCCGTTTTTGTCTCTAACATTTCCTTGCCTAGACCATGTCTGAGAAGGTGTCCTATCAACCTATCTAGTCTATTTCTTATAGACTTTCATAGAGTCCTCTCTTCTCCTATTCTTTCTAATATCTTTATTTCTAATCTTTTCTATCCACGGTATCCTCATAATTCGCCGGTAACCACATTTGAACGCTTTTAACTTTTTCTTTTTCTGCGCGTCCACTGTCCATGTTTCGCACCCGTATAGCGCTGCATTCCAAACATACACCTTTAACAATCTTTTTCGAATTTCTGAATTATTTGTTCGCAAGCATAGAAGTGACTTCATTTTATTGAAGGCGACTCGATCCTGCGCTATCTTCGGATTTATATCCCTACTACTCCTAAAATCAGTCACTTTTTCTAATTTTTCGTCTTCTATCTTTATATATTCGCTCTTTCTCTACTTTCTTTTATTTATTTTCACACAATACTGTTTTGTCAATACAGCTTCCATTTTATTTAAAGCTATCTCTAACTCCTACTTGGTAGATGCTTATACTTCTATACCGGGTAATTGTAGCAGTAATTAAGTAAATAGTCAAAATACACTGGAATCAAAGTAAGTAAACCAAAGGAGACATTACATAAATCACCATGCAGCAAGAAGCCAATTTGTAAAATTCGTATGCTATTTATTATGCCAAGCAGAAACTGCTTGTAGTTTCTGTCGTAAATCAGAAGAAATAACAAAATTAAACAATGACAACGACATGGCCGAATGAAAAAAAGTTTGTTCCTAAATATTGATTCATTCTCGAAAAACATATATCCCAAAACGTCCTAAAACAAAAAATCAATTGTACATTTTTCATTGTTTGCATATTTTTGTTACTAGTTTCTCACGGAACGACATTTTTCTTTCAGGTTTATGTAAGCGGTTCTCTGGCGAATTTATATACGAAAACGCCTTTGGATCCCGAATGGGCTTTGAAGCACACAGGCATTCCGGTTGTTCTGTTGGACGTGGGAGAATCACGAGCCCGAGATAAGCGTCGAATCCAAATTGTGTTGGCCGAAAGAGGTACTGGTTTTATGCTTTGGCGTGACACCATCGACAATCTCACCTCCTACAAGGTTGCCGGCAAAGCGTTCCACACTATGTGCTATTCGGGCGACCACACGTTGCAAATTGGATTCAGCTTCGACACAGCTCAGGCTGCCCACGATATGTGGACGCATATTGAGCGACTAGTGGCATGTCCAGAAAATATTTCTTTATCGGTAAGTAGCTACTGTCATTGATGAAATTGATTAAATACAAACATCCTTAAAGGGGTCTTAAATAGAGATTTTATTCATCTTGATCCTCCATCGTTCTTATTGTTATCCTTATCCCATGTCCGTGTTGGTCTTCCTCACTTTCAAGGTATTTGTTGGGACATAGTTCGGTAAAGGTCTAGATGATGGCCCCCACCCCCGAAGGGGTTGGGGGGTCTAAAGAGGAGGTCTCCCCACCACTGTACCATAAAAAGTTCGTGGCGGCCTCACCCCCATAAAAACTTATGGGGGTTCAAAGTTAATAAATATGCCAATTTTTACACATTTCTAGGCATGTAAATATTTATATAGTCATTCTTAAGCAATATTCAAAGGTAAAACTAATGAAAAATACATAAAAATATTGAGAAAGTTATATAAAACATTCTTTAAATATCTTTATCAATAGGGTAGGTTAGGTTAAGTTATCGGGTTTTGTTCAAGTGACNGTTGTTTTGTGACCACACTCTTTCGATCCCCCACCTCCACCCGCTTGAAAATGTTTGTTTTATTGAATTTTATTTGAATTATTGTTTATAAAATTTGTCAAAATAATCAACTTTCAACACCCATAACGTTTTATGGGGGTGAGACCGCCGCAAATTTTTTATGGGGTTTTACTCTGGTGACCACCCTCTTTCGAACCCCCCTACCCCCACCCACATTTAACTAACATTTTTTGGCTATCTATTTTCTTTCATCCCCATTGCGAGTCCATACCACATAAGTTGTGGTAGTCTTCTTATCTCTTGGTTTAGTGTATGTTCTAGTCTGGACCCTACTTGCTCTCTGTACATAACCATTGCTATTGCCTCTATTACTTTCTTATTTCTGTTCGCTTTTAACTGTCCTGTATGTTAATAGAAACTACTATTATCCTGTAGAATGTTATTTTGGCATCAATTGAATTTGTCTAAAGCAAGTAAATTGAAAATTCGCCCTCGCTTGAAATCATTCTCCTTGTTTTGTCCAACTATTTATTGTATTTTTTAAATCGTTTATTTCATGTTCCATTTTACGAAATTTCAAGTTAAAACTTTTAAATTGCTTTTCATGTTATTCAAGGGAAAATTTGCTGCTTTAGCGGATGGTCTATTTACAGCTATATGAAGGAATTGTAGACGTAAGAGGGCTGTAAACCATTTTTGACCACCCATCCTTCGGGGTCCTCATACTGAATAATAGCGTAGATTCTAAGAAGGAAATTGTGAACGATTGGTCACGTCCAATATTTTATTTTTAGAGAAGAGTCTACTTAAGTCTTCCCTGTTAGACGCACGCGTTTTGCCTTTTTGTATATTTTTGTAACTAAGTTTTTCTAGATTAAATCAGTGTTAAATTTGAGTTTTTATTTTAATAATCCAAGCATATCGTCGCTTACGATTAGTTTCAAGAGCGACAGTATCATTATAAAAGAAAGCAATATTTTCCACTCCTTATTAGGTATTTACATTTCTTTAATTCTCAAAGTTAAATGTCACAAATATTTTCATTAGAGCTGAATTTTTGTCGTGATCCAGTCACAGACTAACTAATAGTTAGGCGTTAGAGGAGTACCTAATGGAAAAAGCGAAACTATTTTTAAGAACTTATTAGAAAAACACTCGTTGGAATTCGCTGTTAGGCATTTATTACAGTCGCTGAATTTATCCTAGAAAAACTGAAGTTTCATTTCCTCAATACATTGGAATTTATTTATCACAAATAATTATTATTAATTAACCCGATTAGGATTTCCTTCCTTCTCTTGCGAGAGGAACAACGACTAATGCTTCATAGTTGTGTTCTTAATTAATTAATTAATTCTAGGTGCCTGGTAAAAAGAAGAAAAAGAAGGAAAAGAAGCCCAAGCCATTGCCTCTGCCTCCGAAGAATCAGATATCAATGCCTTGTTGTTTCCTTCAACTGACACACGTAGATCATGACGATCGATCGAGATTTTATTCGTTACGAGAATTTGTACCAGTGACAGCTTCAACAAGATATAAGAAAGCCCCATTACCGACGGAAGACATTTAACTTAAACGACAGAGTATATAAGAACGACTGAGTAGCTTGTAGATAAACAGGAACTTTTACTTATAAATAATGCACAAAGTGTGGCGAAAAATGAACTATTTATAGGCTCATGCATTAATTAAGAGAGTGCTGATTTACTTGTTGATAACTTCGTTCATTGGTTATTCATAACAAAATATTTATACCATTTATGAGAAATGTAATTGACATGTTAGTCCACACTAGGTACTTTAGATATGTATAATGATGTGGTCACGAGTTGTTTTCCGAATCGAGTGCTTTGTTAAATATCTACTTTATTATAAGCCATATATTTGATCCCTTTTTTGAAGCATTCCATGAATTTCTGCAATTAATTTTGGATATAGAGGATATAGAGAATAATATGTATGTACAATAGTATGAAAAGTTCAATACAATCTGAACTATTTTCTACAATAAGAGACAGTAAAACAATATAGTAACTTTAAAATATGCATATTAATTAAGCAATGAACTTCCAATATTTTACCAATACATTGATAAATGAAGAACGCTTTTGAAATTATACATACATATTAAGTTAGTTGGGTTATTCACTAATAGTATTTGTTATGTGTTTTTGAATGCGAAAACTAGTCTTTAACTAACTGTTCCGAATATTATTTCTTTTAATCCGACCAAATAAAATTAATTTTCTTTTCTAATTTATAATTATTGTACAAACTGTGATATTCATATAATAAACTTTGTGGAACGCAAAGTATTAATTTAGTATAAAAGGTTTTTGAATAGTAAACTTTAACGTATTTTTATTTTTAGTCTCTCATAATGTTAGTAGTTGTTCTAACTGATGTATTTTTAAAATAAATGTATTTACACATTTTTTATTTGATTGCTGCTATTCGCTGCAAAAATTGCAGCCACATTAAACCTTTACCACCGCACACTTAATAATGTGAATTATTAGCTAGTAAAAACAACGGGATACCGTTAATTTAATAAACATCTTAATTCCAACGTTAATAAGTGACTTAAATAAATGGGTTTAGTAATTATCAAAACAATCTGCACTCCAAGTCAATAGTTTGTTATAAAGAAGTTGTTTTATACAACTTAAATAAATTTTATTTTAAAACATATTGAAAAGTCGACACATTACCATCCCTTATCGGACAAGCTTAGCAACCTTGTGGAGAATGGTGCTACCAATAAAAATTCTTGGTTGTCTCTTAAATCGTTCAAGATATAACATACAAGTTAATATGTCTATAAAGATATGAAACTATGTATATTAAACTTGCTCAACTATACAAGATGTTTCTGAAGTACGTAGCAAATTTTGGAGGGTGCTAACTAAATGCAATAGGGAATCGCACAGTGTGAATAAACCGCTGTAGTTAAGGAACAAAAAAAATTGTAAAAAGTCCAGTAGTCGCAATCCGAAGGACGTGAATCGGCAACGTATAGAGAAATTGCGATAACAACTAAGCAGCTACATCGATGATAAATGTAAACAGTGACGGTTGTGGAACGGCTAGTAATAAAGTAAATTTCAACAGCTTACTACTACGCTACTACAAATAACAATCTGTAATGTTCGCGGGTTTAACAAAATTAACTTCTAAGACTGATAACAACAAAAACTATTTATTTACACTAATTATTACACTGCGCTATTTATTTCACTGCTATCACTGTCAATTTATTTCTGGATTCACTTCTGCAACGGTCGATTTATTTCTTCTCCCGGCGATCGTCTCTTCCTTTAAATACTCTTTTGTTTACTTTTTGGAATCCTCTAGAAACACCCGGATCGTTTGTTTTTTCTTTGAACTGTTTAATTGCTTTCCCAGAACGCAGGTACGATGCACATGAAGAAAGGCGCCCGCGGCTAGTCGGCGAATCGGTAAGCCGTTCACGCACACGTGTACCCGATCGCACACACAAACACACTACAAAAATTATTTCTGAATCGCGCAATTTGGCATTTGGTATACTACATTTGTAGCGATCATACATGGTTGTGTACATGTACTTAATTTTCTTGTTTTGTAGTGCCCTATCATTCTATCATCTCCTGCAAGCTTGCTACTTATATCAGAAACACCTTGTATATCTTATTATTCGAGTGCCTCCATCCGTACGATATTACTTTTAATACTTTAGATATTCGTATGCAGCCGCTATCGATAGCCGATACTCGAGCAAGTATCGATATCATCTTGAAATATTGATTCTTTTCCAATCGCAATTGTAATCAAGTTTTGCTTAACTTTCTGGTATGTTCATTTTATATATTCAAAAACAATATGTACAACGCATTTAAAAAACTAGGTTTTTAATGAAACAGTTTTATTAATGATAATCAATAATTACTTTTTTAAAAAGATAATTTCAATCTTGTGGCGAAGTTGAACCCTTTAAAATGATTAGTAGCAGCACTAAAATGGGTAGATAATTGTACTTTAAAATATTTTAATAATAACTTTGGAAACTTTAAAATGGACACTTGGAATTTTAATTAATTCAATGACTATTTTATATTAGACGTTGATTTATTTACTATTGTGCGTTGCATAGATATTTTACAAATTGTTTGAGGGTCTGTCTTTCGGACAACAAAATTGGTTTTTTAAACAGATTTATATGAAAACGTTGAACTTTCCTACCTATATCACGTCGTATTTTTCAAAAGATGATGCGGCTCTCTATGTTTACTTCTCAATTCGCCACTTTTAAGTTTCTATTTTAGGAAAGGAAAAATCAAAAATTAAAAAAGAAAAATAAAATAACCGATCCTTACCTAACGTATTAAAAATTTTTGGAATGATTTTTTTTGTGAACAATTGAATATTCGTGTTCTAAAACTGACGTGAGGTAGATTGGGGCTCGAGATAAAAATCAAGGTATTTTATAATATTTTTAGATACCAATATGGAACGATGAAATATTTGTTATCTTAGTCACTGTTTATTGATTCGAACTCGATTAAAGTTTATAATGCAATTTTCAAACAAAGATAAGCATGTGCTTCGATTTTTGTTATACTGGATAAATTTTAATAACCATGCATTTAGCACTTATAAATCAGTAGGTGTGCATGCCTTATCTTGTTTTAGAACTTCTATTTTTACATAAATTGTACGTTGTTACGTGTCAGTTAGTGTTTTAGTTATTAATTTAAATTATATAGGAGTGGAGTTTGACAAAAATTTTCTGTCGTTTTGCGTATTTGAAATAATATGTATTTAGCTGACTAATAAACATATTAATAATTCGTAGTATTGTATACATAAGTTATTGTCTGATATCAAAATAAAAAATTTCAATTATTTATTAAAAGCTTAACTGTCATCATTAAACTGTACAATATAACATAGAGTCAATAAGTTATAGTTCACAACATTTGATCGTGAAAAACACGTTACTATTTAATACTCACAGGATTAAAACAACAGGAAATACATATTACTAATGGATACGTACAAGAGCAAACTTTAACTCGAATATTCACAAAATTAGCTTTAATATTGCTCTTACTACATTCATTGTTTGATCGTCTAGTAAAACTATATCGAACGTTTCCTTATAGTTTTCCAAATTTTCTTCAGCCTGAAAGTATAATTTAACAAAATTTGACCAAATAAAACGTGGAAAAATCTCACCAAATCATAGAGAAAACCTATCTTAAGGATAGCTTTTTGATGAGGAACACCTTCTGCCATTCTGGCATCACCAGTATGATCCCCCATAAGAATAACGTTACCCCTGTCCTTAACCATATCGTAATATTTCGTACCTTTGAGAGCAAATTCGTTCTTATTTAAAATGTGAATAGTTGGTCCATCAAATCCCTGAACTACACCGTCGGTTATTTTTAAAAAATTTGACACAACCTTAAAATTTACTGAAATTAGCATCAAAATGCAAATAATAAACAGCGATTTAAACTATGAACATTTATATTCAAAAATTGAATTGTGATAGAATAAAAAAGCACATGTGGTGCTTAAAAGTTAATTTGATGGGCGCGCAGTGACTCCGATTTATATATATATATATACAGTAGTGCAAAGCCGGAGGGTAGGGCGGAAGACTTTTTCAGATATAATACGATTCATGAGAAAGGGTTAGTGGGAGACAGACAAATAAAGACAGAAAGAAGTGAGAGATTAGAATTTGTCTAAATCCCTAAACGATCCATATAAATCTAAAGAAAACCAAGGTACAATTACATTTTAGACCATAATTTTCAGGAACAGATAGGAATCACAGAAATTGCAGACATATGGACAGATAGATACTGTCTTATTTTTTATTAATACAACTTTTTAGATACCAAATGTAATAGGTTTAAAAAAGTCAAACCATTTTTATGAAGAGGGATTTCCCCTCGATATCTACGCGTTCTTGTGGCTATCAGGGCATGCAGTTAAGTGGGAGTTATTACAATAATTGAAAAGGCACATACTTATACAAATCATTCATCCTCTTTTATAACATACCTATTTAAATATAAATTCAACTAATGTTGCTATGTATTACCTTTACATTCGGATATAAGACATTGTGATGTTTTAATGTTGAAACTACACAATCTCCTAAACCAGCAGAAAAAACTAAAACAGGTACATTAGATTTGTATAAATCATCAAACATTTCTTTACTTCCATCCCTACAAAGTAACGTTTATAGCAAAGTGATTTAAAGAGAACCTGTTTTATCAGCAGTACCTTAATGAAGGGCCAACTTCATTAACAACATTATCTATTTCTTCAGGAGTTATTTTGAGACCTCTGTAAAATAAAAATTAATTATATTGTTCCATGTTCCTAGAAAAAATGACGCTTTATTAACCAATTTACTTCCAATCAAAAATTAAACTAATCCCAAGATTATGTCTAACAAATTCGAAATTTCAATAAGATTAAACAAACGTCCACCAACCGCAAATAACTTACTTCAACGTGTTTTCTGATTGCCTCCACCATTCTACCATATACTTTCTTTTTTCTTCCAGTGGCATTACTGGATCGTGTTCAATGGGCAGATATTTTGCTGTTAATGCCCTATCGTTTTCGAAATAATCTTTTGGTAATGATTTGCATTTACTAAACATTCCTTTAATATTTTTTGAAATAGAATTAAAGATTTCCTTAATATGCTCTTTATTATCGGTCAATTGTCTTACCAAAACTGCTCAAATGATTTTTTCCATTTTCGTGTTGTTTCGTAATTGTTTTATCGAAATCTGATACTATTTGCAATCCTTCATTACCTCCTTGTACAAGTTGGTGAATAATATTGTTAAGCCTATCAGTATTTTTAATGTATACATGTGGTGCTTGAAGTTCTTCTATATTCGCAATATAATCCGGAAACATTTCGAAAATACTGTTTAATTCAGTCACCAACACTGCACAAGATAATTTTACGTTCGACGAATCCGGCGTCAAAATTGGGACTGACTTCTCCGGTTATTGATACTCAGTTTTTGGAGTTTGAAGTGTCAAAATGTGACGTGTTCGTAATTAGCGTAAACAAGGCAAAAGTAAATACTAATCATTCGATTAGATAACTGTAAAGATAATTAAAAACAAAGGGAATTGCAAGTACGTACAGGTTGCTTTTAATTTCGTATCCATGAACATGAAGTTCTTCCAACTTCAGGCAAGATGCCACTAGGAGTTCTCATAGCTTAAATTTATTTATTATAATACGAATAAAGTAGAAGTAAATTTCTTTTAAGAAACATGTAGTACTTCTCTAGTACTTTCTAGTGTTTAAAATTAGAAACCCTCCACAACTACAGTAAATAAGTTACAGCAGTTTAAAGTTTCTAGTTCTAAGCACAAAGAAGCACTAACGCAGCACTATTCTACTGACAAAAGAAAAACTCTCGTACATTCCGTGCCGATAAAACGGAAGTCACCCACAGCAATTTTCATTACGTTTTCTATCTTGACCTAATCATCTTCGCATTTCCCTAAAACTAGAACATCCCACATCCTTAACTATTTGTGAACAGTAATATAATCTAGGTCCATCTCTACTCCTCCTACTCCTCCTGTTTCTGATTCTAATATGTTTCTAACTAGCCTGATATATACCTGATAAGGTGTCATAGCAACTTATCTCGCATATTCCTTTTTAACTTCGATAGCGCTTTCTGTTTTCCTACTTTTTCTACTATCTCCTCATTTCTAACGGTCTCTATCCACGGTATCATCATTCACGTTTAACATCACATTTCTTTTTTCTTTTCCGCTGTGCCCAGCATTCATGGTTCACACCCGTCAAGAGCCGGGCTTTTCTGACAGACAACTTTAATAATCTTTTTCGAATTTCTAAATTAATCGTTCGCGACTCGATCCTGCGTTATCATTTGCTTTGTATCTTTATTGCTCCTTCTATTCTGAATTATCTAACTTCTTAGATATCGAAAATCGGCGAATTCTAATTTTTCGGCTCTTTATCTACTTTTTCTTGCCTACCAGTATTTTTGTTTTATTTCTATTTATTTATTTTCGGGCAATACTGGTTTGCCAAAACCGCATCTATTTTATTTAAGGCTATATCTCCAACTCCTTCGTAGATGCTAATAGTGCTATATCATCTGCAGATCTAAGCATACTAATCTTTTGCTCCTGTATATCTATCTTTGTCAAAACCTTCTTTTAGATCTACGAACCCTATGAGCGCGCTCGTTCCTTTTTCTGTTGTTTTCTTTACTGTTACCTGTAAAGCTAAAATAACCTCCTGCGTTCTTCTATTTCTAAACAACTTGATCATAACCAGGGGCGCAACAACGTTACAGTTTGACTGGGTGCTCCCATCATAATACTATAAATGATCAAAAAAAAAAAGAAGGTTACCAATATATTGAATTTCTTATACTTGGAAAGATCGAGTTTGGGTACTCATTTACGAGCTTGAACTATTTGAACCGGGTTATTATCTGAATCGACTGAAATTGACTGGGTGCCCAACCCCCCCTTGTTGCACCCCTGGTCATAACTTAATAGTTTTTCCACCCTTTTTTATAATACAAACGATTTTTGACGCATGGAACGTTAAGCTAATTGTTATAAACTTCTCTCTCTTTTTTGGTATGAGGAATAAACTTTTATTCTTGTGTTTTATGTATTTAATGTAGCCACTTACAATATTTTCCTATGGAATGATATGTCGGTTCTTGTTACGAGTATATTATTAGTGCAATTACAGTAATAATTTAACTAAGTTTTCAATGAAAACGAAAAAACAAAATAGGGGTTATAACTGAGAAGTGACAAGTGGTAGGTAGAGGATTTACGGATTATTCCGGGTTGAAAGTGCAAGTTCGGAAATCTTAGCTCCGGAGAGGAGATTTTGCGGCACGTGTCTAATGCGCCGATTTCCCACGGTGGATAATACCACCACTTGTCTCTCCTTCCATTTCTTCCTATTCTAGGAACCTACTATTTAATTTAAATTTCGTTGCGCGAAACAGCAATTTCGGATCAGATTCGCCAAGAGAGAGTCCTAATAGAATTGCTTACTCAGACGTGTAACTACTTCAGGGGAATTGAAGCACTTATAAGATGCAGAGCCTTTTCTAAGAAGCGCTCGGACTGACATTATTCTTTTATTATGCATCAATGTAAAAAAAACATAATAATAAGAAAACAAGAACTTGTTTGTGTCTAGTTTAAATTGGTTCGCTTTTGGTGTTGTGTTTTCAACAAAAACAATAAGAGAGTATGCTTATCAAAATATGCAACTAATTCCATGAAATCCTATTTTTATTAGTTTCTTTTAAGACCAACAACTCTGCTATTCACTCTTATGTTCACGTGAACACAAAACGTAAATCCTTTAAATTTTATATACGAAAAATAAAACTATAAATAACTGTTTCACGGTAAATAACATACAATCTGGCTGCTTTCAGGTCGGTGGTGTCGGAATATGTTAATATATTGTGAACCTACTGGCAATATTATGTATTCCCTCGACGGTTCCTAAAAAAAACTGTGCACTCTCAACTTTTAGAACACACTAAGTATGACTGTTTTACGAAAAAATGAAGGAATCGTTCAAATGTACGTATGTATTTCGTTCCATTACGAAACGTACGTACAGTTCGGACGTTCAAAATGGGCATAGACTACAATAAAACTGTCTCATTTACTTTCTTATTTCAACTTACTGACTAGACTAGAGCGGCTGCTGATAGGAACGCCTACTTTTACTGACGACAAACATGCAGAGAATATCGTAAACATAGAAAAGAGATGTCAGGTAGGAATTGCAGCGGACACTAACGAAGAAAAAGGCATAACATTACTCCAATTTTAATGTGTATTAGACAGAGATGCGGACAAGTAGAATTTGAGCATATTGCCAACATCGAACTTTGCAGAAAAATGAACCTTTTCAGAAATTTAGGAAAGCAAAGACTTTGTACTACTTATGAAGCATTTCCTAACTTAACAGGGGCGTCTTCAAAATGCACCAAATGACTACAGTCCCAAATGGAAACAAGAAAGAAGATACGTCCATTCTCACAGATAATTTATTGAGGGTTATCAATTTTGATCGTTTCAACCACATAAACTTTAAAAACCAGATAAAGTATTTGATCAGTAATTTACAGAAATTGTTAGGCGTGGATTATGATTTCGATCTTACTAAAACTCCGAACTCTCATTCGGTTAAGTGGACTCAGGAACCACTGACTTACTGTGTCACTCGACAATTACTTTTCTGTATTCCTTTACTTTGGCAAAGTGGCACCCCAGTTAAATTGAGGTTTTTTGTATAACGAGTACAAATTAATAACGGTGCTTGTCATGTCCTAGCTGATATCGAAGGTATTTGTGAATATGCAAAAATTAGTATACAAAGTTGTTGAAATGTCTCTGTTTTCTATGTTAGCTTAATGTGTAGCCTGCGGAACTCATAAAAGCATTCGATTTTATTGCTACTACACACAACGTAAGTATAAAAGGGTCCTACTACTATTGACCATCACAGTCACTGCCAATTTTCTTCGTTTAAGTAAATAAACATTTATCTACAACGTTCGGCAGCCAAATTTGACCAGTTCGTACCTTATATACCAAAGGACGATCGGTAATAATGTTTTAAAAAAATCAAACAAGGTAAAGGAGGGTAATAAATTAGAAAATTCATATTGTAAAGTCCGATAGTTTCGCGTTGACATCATAAGATTCATATGTTGGTTAACAAAGGGGGAGGGGATACATTCCAATCCATTACCATTTCCAGGATTTTTACTCCTGGAATTGTCGAAGCATAAGCGTCGGTTAAGTAGTTTTACATTATTAAAACAATCTGGTTTAGTCTTTGAAAAATATATGTTCGAATTGAATTGAGGTAGAATGAAAGACTTCATTATTTTATTCAAATAGCAAATGTATACTCTCAGCATAGGATATTTTTAAAATTATTCCAATTTACAATTTATGTATCTACTAAAAGATCTGAACGAGTTGAGACAAAACTAGGATGAGCTAGGATTACATAACACAGAGTTTTTCTTCCTCAAACTGTAATGGGGGTGGGGGGTGATTTTAAAAACATTTTGAAAATTAATTCTATGTTCAGTCTAAAAATATAAATATTCTGGAATAATATACACAATTATAGTTCCCCGAAACTACAACCCTAGAGCGTGTTATAAAACCGCATAAAAATGGTAGATCTCGCGTTCTAATTAAGTGGCAGATAAATTGTACACAAAACAGTGTTATTTAATCAAAAGTTGCGTTGTTTTTAACAACGTAATAATTTTTATTAAGAAGGAGTCTTCCAGTTACAATTTTTGCCGTGTAGCTGCAAATAACTGCGCACCACTCGAGACATAAAGAGCGATAAATTAAGTTTACTGCTGAATAAAGTGCCTTATAAAGTCATTATTAAGTTTATATAAACAGGTTATAAACAATAATTTATCGAGAAATATAAAGCAGGGAAAAGTCACGTATATCTACGCATAATTTATTGTAGCGAGGTCGGCAACTTTGCAGATAACCTCACAATTACAACGCTGTCACTTAGAACTTCACTCGGAAACTTCCTTTGCCGTGCTAAATTATCTCGGCGAGCTTTTCTGTTACGAAACGATCGATTTCGTTTAAGAAGTTTCGTTGAAAGACGAACTTTATAATCTGATATTGTATTTAGCAGATAGGCAGGTAGTAACTAATGAAAATAGAGGACGCGGACGGGAGACTACAAAACGCGACAGCCGTGTCAAGCCGTTTTCACTAAATAATCCAAAGACGTCATTTGCACTTTTGCATCAACGTTACAATTGCAGCTTTCACGGCTATCATCATGGTTGTCAATAACGGAAACGCTACCTATATCTTACCTTACAGGACGCGCTAACTTATTTGACTTTATAAGTATCTAATTGGTGTTTTTTTTATTTCTCATGTATCGTTTGCTATTTGTTACCTGTAATAGTTCTTTGATCTTTTTTAAACTTTGTGTTTAGTCAATCGATATGCAGTTCAATTAACCAATTCAGCAAAACAACATAGTCATTGGAGTGGGTCAGTATGTCACTGTAGAACTGTTACTGTTATAATGGTGTGACACGATACTTATTGCAGCTGTAGAGGGCGAAATTCTTGATTTTTCAGAAGACAATCTCCATAATAGTACACGCGAAATAGCAGGGAACGTAGGCTCCTCACATGTTTCAGTTTGGTAAATTTTAAAGAAACACTTACTGTATCCTTGTCAATTGCAGCGAGTGCTTGCCTTGACTGAAACTGATTTTCAGCCCCGAATATGAATTTGTTTTAGTGGTTTCGAAAGGAAAGTGTTGCAGAGCCTAATTTTTTCCATGGGTGTTTTCAATTTTCACAATAGTCACCATTGGCGTAACGCAAATTCACCAAAAATTGGTAAATGTAATGTGTAGAGTGTATTTAAATGGCGCGATTTTTTGACTATTTTATTAGAAACTCTGTCGGATTTACTTGAGGATTGCATCTGTGAGGACGTTATGCTTTATAAACATGAAGGAGCTCCTCACATTGAAAAACCATTGCGTGAGTTACATGACGAGCGGTTTCCTGGAAAAAATTTTGCCCTTAACCATGTTACTGAACTCAAAATGTGATTCCTTATTGCAATTAGTTTACATCCTCCAAAATTCTGCACTTATTTTTGTTACATCTTGTATACTTTCATCAAAATTTCATTATTCAGTAACCAAGGACCAAAAATTGCAATGGTTCATTAGTTAGAATTATGTAATCTACTTTGCTACAGGGAGAACAGCGTGAACTAATAGCCGTCAGCTAGACCTACCCATTTCAATAAATTAAGTACGACTTTATTTCTGAATAATTTAACTATTAATCATTCTACAACAATTATTATTCAATTAACAAACAGAAAAGCAAATACTTTATCAATCGCTTACCCAGTGTAGTCATTGCTGCCACATGCCTCGCACCTGCAAAAAAGAGAATCAGTTATATACACATAATAGTTACATATAAAGCTATACATATAGGTACAAAACGAAAAGATTTTTTTGAATATAATTTTTAATTTTATTTATTTCATCCTGCATCATCCTTTTCAATTTTTAAATTATGACGACAGTGTTGTTTGTTCAATTATAATTATCATCAGGACTACATACGTATATACTTTATCATACAAAAAACAAAAAAATGGATGATAGTTTACCAAAGGCGCTTTGTACCCTCTTATTATTATTCAAAAGTCGAAGGCATGGGAGATCAAGCATGCTAAAGGGAGGAACAGTCATATTTCGTGCTCCGATGATCCTGAAAACTACGTTTGAGAGTCAAAGTAAGACGGGACCAAAATGACACTATAGAGTCAAATGAAGTGGAAGATATGCAGCCGAGAAGTGTTGGTATAATCTACGAATTTGTAGTGTGAGGTCATTTCGCAATTTACTAGATCTATCCGAATACCTGACGAGAATGTTAGAAATACGTACAGGTATTATTTTTGCCCATCATAGACTATTAGTTAAAAATCAATCAATCATGCTGCCAGATAAATTGGTGCATATATTTTTGCATTTTCTGTATTCATTTTAAAGGATCAGTTCTCTCATTGCGTGTTCTACAAATCACATGAGATTTATTATAGTGTAGCATTAAATATCTATGTCCTTCTCTTAAACTAATTTTTCTTTTCAAATAATTACCACGGTTTTGGAAAAAAGAATATAAAAACGTTAATATTTTGCAAATACTTGGGTCGGTATCTTTATGTCTCGAAAGAAACCTGTGAGGAAAGTTAGAACCGTTAATATCACATACAATAACTGCAGGAAAATTAGAAGTGCGACTATGAGCTTTCGTGAATTTTTAGTTAAATGCTTAATTAAAATCAATAATTGTTCAAGTTGAAAAATAAACCTTTTTTAATTTATTTGCAATTTAATTAAAAACTCTTTTGCGCTTTCAAATTTCGCAGTAAAATTCTTTAAGATTGATTGGTATCAGAAAATTGTTTACGAGTTGCTTAATAAAGCTCGATGGTTAAATATGCAAAAGATTTAGCAATTAATAAATCATAATAAAATCAAAAACAACTTAAATGTAGTATCATTAATAGTAGACTAATAATATTGTCTTCACCCAACAGTTAATAGTTATTACAATGTAACCATTACTTATTTTTTTTGCGTATTTAAGGATTGTGCTTTATTAAGCAACTTGTGAACAAATCTGAAATCAATCAGTCTTATTAAAATTTACTGTGAAAATTGAAATTACACATTGCAAGTTTTTTTTAATTGCAAATAATTAGTGATCCTAATTGAGCACTTAACGAACAACTATTTGACAACTAAAAATTTTCAAAAGCTCTCGACCATAATTTCAATTTCCTAGCGGTTTTACCAGAAAGGTTTAGACTAGGTCATAGGTATAATGGTTTCAGCGCTATGAACAAGGACGATTTGTGCTATAGGATAATGAAAGAGAAACGTGAATATCTTCGAAATTGTTAGAAACGGTCAAAAAGTGGTCTATTAAATTAATGGTTCATCATTATAAAGTCATCAGTTCTAAGACTAGTTGGACACGCACGTCCACTCTTTCCTATCCTGAGCTAATCCCTAAAATTTCCCTAAAACTAGAACATGCCAAATCCGTAACTATTTGCGAACAGTAATCTAATCTAGGTCTACCTTTACCTCTCCTAACTCCTGTTTCTGCCTCTAACATGTCTCTGACTAGACCTTCATGTCTGAGCAGGTGTCCTACTAACCTATCTCCCTATTTCTTATTAACTTCCATAGAGTCCTCTGTTCTCCTATTCTTTCTAATACCTCTTCATTTCTAACCTTCTCTATCCACGGTATCCTCATCATTCGCCTGTAACACCACATTTCGAACGCTTCTAACCTTTTCTTTTCCGCCGCGCCCACTGTCCATGTTTCGCACCCGTACAGCGCCGTACCCCAAACATACACATTTAACAATATTTTTCGAATTTCTAAATTAACCGTTCGCGAGCATAGAACTGACTTCTTTTTATTGAAGGCGATTCGACCCTGCGCTATCCTGTGCTTTATATTCTTACTACTCTTTCCGTCCTGACTTATCTGACTTCCTAGATACCTCTAAAATCGGCCACTTCTTCTAATTTTTTTAAAATATAAACACTAAAATCAATAGTTTGTAGAGGTTACGTCTAATAAAAACTTATATACGGCAAGCGGACTTTATGTCACCAAGAGCAACTCCGTCGATTGTTGATACTGATACGCATAAAATAATGGGTAGGATGGGTGTGCTTTTGTGAGTGAAAGGAAGACGTAGAGAGATACATTTGCGATTCCATTTCGAGCCACTAGTCCAAAATTTTCTGTCGCTTCCGTCTGAATAACGAATCGGTTTGAGGCGCATAAAGGAGATTGGAATACTGATGAGTCGTTTGGGATGAGTTGCAAACTTTATGGTGAAGTGTTTGCCCAGACAGCGGGAAACTCATTGCTAATGCTCTTTTCCATTCCGTGTGTTTCTTCCACGTCGGCCGCTCGCCGTCGCTAAACGTATAATAATTATATTCATAAGATACATAAAAAGTATTTTATGAGATAGGTTTATGCTGTATTCCTTCGGAACGAAAATTAAATTTCCAATTCATGAAATCCCACCAGATAAACCTTAAAACGGTCGAAAATTGCTTTGCGCTGGCTGGATTCTTTGATGCGGAAAATCTCACGGAGTTCGATAAAAAAAGAATTAATAGAATTATTCAGATTGCTACCGTTTTTATCACATGAATGTACCTAATTGTTTCTGAGCAAAGCAATACCAAGACTGGAACGGTCAGATTGGGAAAGTCTTGGTATATTGTTATGGTCTTGTTTTTTAGGTCTTGGTCTTCATCTTGCTGATATAGTTTCGGTCTTAGTCTTGCTGATATAGGTCTTGCGTGTTAAGTCTTGATATTGCTTATTTAATCTGATACTTATATTTTTTTTTTTTAACAATTATTCTATTTTCTTATTTTAAATGCTAAAATTTTCTGTCATACAAGCGAGGTTGTCAACACTTTTAAAGAAAACAGTGCCGAAAGTTATTGTTGGCTGAAGTGAATTATTTCTGAATAATCACTATTACTAATGTATTCTCCAATGTTGAATTTTAAAAAATTGTATTGTACAAGAAGGCACATAAATATTCACAGTTTGCTGACTTGACCTAGACCTAGACCAATCTTGGTGATCACTATTTCTGAAGGCCCCGTATTTTAAAACCAATTAATTGTTCTCCTTTTATATTAGTAATATTTAAGTGTATTTACAAAATTTACATTGAAAGAAGAATTTAGACAAATGTTACGTAAATCAACGTCAATTCAGTAAATTATTAAGTGATAAGTGTGGAGTTTAATTTAGTAATTTTTGACTTCATAATCTTAATGGTGTTAAAGATAACGATATTGTCGAGTACAAATATAATTTGAGTTTTCTTTAAGGATGTTTGGGAGGTACAATTGGAGACAAGAGTACATAAAATTAGAAATTCGTGATTAATTAGGTTTTGCAGCATATCATGAGGTAAATAAATACTATCTATACTAAAAAAAA
>NW_020438995.1:1362400-1375180 GCF_000699045.2 Agrilus planipennis | reverse complement strand
AACTGTCTGCCTTGCTTTCTGGCAGCTTTTTTTCTGTTAATAAAAATAAATTTAATCTGTTCGGTTAACGAATCTCCATAAAATGACGTGTAAAATTACAATTTTTTAAAATTTCAAAAACTTTTTAACGGTTTAGCGAATCGATTTGCAATTTTTACAGGATTTTTAGAATTGGATGAGGAACGTTCGTCCAAATTTTTATTTGTCTCGAAGCAATTTGACATACCTCTGAAACATCCTTATTTGAATTTTTAATTAAAACAGTAATTTGTTGTAGTGTTTTCTTCCGTATGTATTTATGTTTTTTATCAGTGTCCTACTGCAACTAAAGAAAAAAATTCTGACCCTCGAGTTTTGTTAGGGAGACAACTGCTCACTGACTTGAAGAACCATAATTAAGTATGAAAAATAACGTCATCAGACCATCGAGGGTAGACGAATATATCAAGGACAATAGCAAAGGTAGAGGGGTATAAACGTGAGACACAAATGCATTTGGTGGGGGGGGGGAGGTGCAGTGGTAAGAGGTGATTTGTATAAAGAAGCTGCTGCAACGAGACGGTAGCAGCGACGTATCCAAGACGTTTACTTGCAAGTTGTAGGCGAAAGGTTCTGCGTCTAATTACCTCTCAAGAGATTCATTAATCACAAACTCGCGTAATTACATTTGCTAAGTTTATACATATTATAACGCTATTCGCCCCGAGGTGGAGAATTATCCTGCCGCGTCCTACTGTGTCACTCAACCAAATTAATGAATGTTAGATACGATCAAGAATTTTCAAAAATCAAAATTCGTCTCTGAATTCATTTATATGCATTGCATAATTTAGCGCCATCGATTCCTTCTCAGTGATGATTGCAAATGTAAGTACAAAACGGGGTAGACGGAATACATTACTATATGTATACTCTGTTAATCTTTCAGATCAAACTTAAACAAACAGTGCAGTTCTTATCGGCCACAGAATGCCTGGAAATATAGGGTTGTTCGGAAAGTCATTTCGTTTTTTTTTGTGGAAATGAAAGACAGTTTTCGTATAATAAACAAATACTTTATTAAATTATATAATGACCGTTCTGGTCCAACACCTTTTGCCATCTTTCTGGTGGTAGCATAATTCCACGCTCATAAAATTTTTGGTCTTTGCTGGCAAAAAACTGATCGAGGAGGTTTTTGACCTCCTCATTTGAGGTGAAGGTTTTACCGTCTAAAAAATTTTGGAGTGACCGGAACAAATAATAATCCGATGGTGCCAGGTCTGGAGAATATGGTGGGTGTAGCATTGTATCCCATTCAAGCTGTAAAAGCTTTTGGCGAGTGACCAAACTTGTGTGAGGTCTCGCGTTGTCTTGGTGAAACACTACACCTTTCCTGTTGATTAGTTCTGACCTTTTCTGTTGAAGTGCATCATTCAGTTTGTCCAGCTGATGACAGTAGACTTCCGAATTAATCGTTGTGTTATCCGGTAAAAGCTCAAAAAAAACGATTCCTTTAAAATCCCACCAAACAGACAGCATCACCTTTTTTTGGTGAATATCGGCTTTGGAAATGGTTTGAGCCGGTTCATCTTTTTTGCTCCATGACCTCTTGCGTTTGACGTTGTTGTATACAACCCATTTTTCGTCCCCAGTGATGATGCGCTTCAAAAACGGATCATTTTCGTGACGTTTGAGAAGCGAATCGCAGACGTCAATGCGGCGACACAGATTTCTCTCTGTGAGAACATGGGGAACCCATACATCGAGCTTCGAGGATAATCCCAGGCCTTTCAAGTGGTCATAAACTGTTGAATTTGATAAATTTAACCTCAATCCAATCTCACGTGTTGTTATTCGCCGGTTCACATCAACTAATGCCTTTATCGCGTCTTTATCAGCTTCAACCGGCCTTCCCGAACGTGGTGCATCTTTGATATCAAAATTGCCGGATCGAAATTTAGCGAACCAGTTCTGGCACTGGCGTACTGTCAACACACCTTCTCCATTCACATCAGTCAATTTCTTTCTGGCTTGAGCAGCATTTTTACCCTTTCTGTAGTAAAACAATTAAATCCTCTGTCGGGAAAAAAAGAAATGACTTTCCGAACAACCCGATATATATTGAATGGGTAGAGATAGAGAAGGGTAAATTGAAAAATGCTATTATAGAAATGGTTAAAAGAGAAATACAATATGTTGAAGAGAAAAAGGAAGATGAAAAAACGAAGATATTGGAATAGAAGCAAAGGATTAAGAGCTTGGAGAGGGAAATGAAAAAGAGAAATAAGATAGATGCGAAGATTAACTCAGGACAGGAAAAAGTAGAGATGCGTGTCGAATGATGACCTTATGATGATGATGAGTTTTTATAGTTACATCAGAAGAAGTACAGCAGATGGACTCGGTAAATTGTAACATTACATGCTCAAAAATAACCATATTAATTAATTCGTTGTATAACTATAAATAATTAACATTCACGTTTACTACAAATTTGTCAATTTTAAGTTGTGATATTAACAACCATGTAGAGTTAAGTTAACAACCCTGTAGTGTTAGACTCTCAAAAGTACTTTGTTAGATGCTTCGAGTAAGAGTTTCTTTTTGAAGTGAAACTTCTTTACGCACGGTAGGGTAAGTTCGTTTCATGCGAGTTGCTATATAACGAAATCATGCAACGGATGTTCCCCCTCTACTCGGTCACGTAGTCGAGTTCGTAGTGGGGATCGCTTGAGCCGTGAGCGCGCTTCAATGCAACGTTCGTTACAGGCAACTCTGGCATGTATAGCGTAAAATTTAAATTCATAATGTACAGAAAATACCATTAAATCAATTACTTAATCCCTGTATGTTTGTGTGTTTGAAGAAATTTCACTAACAGCATAGCGAACGCCATCTGTAGAAAATTCTTGCGTGGAAATTCAAATATTTCTTTCTCATTCGACATCTCTACATTGGCATACTAACTGCAGAAAAAGAACTGATGTGACAAAAATAAATTTGCAGCATATTTTGCATTATAGTGGTGTTCTTATTATCATGGACATAACAACCAATTTTAGTAATATTTTCCAACAGATTTTGTTAAATTCACACTTCCAATTTTAACTACTAGAAGAACTTTAGTAATGTTAATTCGGCAACAAATTACAGTTAAAATTAATTACAAATAATTAACTATAGGTATGTTGTTAATAAAGTGCAAGTTTAACAAAATATTTTTTACAGTGTGCGCTTATAAAGTCCCTACTCGCGTAAAATAATTAGATGATTACCTTGTAAATGTACAATATTGCTACAAAGTATAGTTTTCCGATTATAAATCCGTAGGAAATTATTCAGGAAAGTAAACCCATTGTCAGCAGCGATGGCAGTCTCTATAACGAGCAACTTGGCATTTTCAATTGCGAAATTATGTGTTTCTTGTAAAAGCAGAGTAGCCAAAGTTAATTAATGCCTGTGTTAAAATTTAATACCGGAGGAAAACTGGGGCGAGTCGGGATTCGCGATCCTATTAACTCTTCAGAACTTCAGTTACTCACGAAACGACCTTTGGTTTCAATCTCACGATCATCCGTTCAAAACTCATTCTTATTCCTATTCGTCCAACTCTGCAGTCGGAATGTTCTGTTTATTCAGTCGATTTTTATCCTAGCCCAGCTAACGTTGTCGCACTTCGCTTCTCCTAACCTTTTATTTAAGTTTCCACAGAAACTCCAACAACTAAACTCGATAGTTTGTCAAAAAGGGTTTGAAATAAATTTTGCTTATCATTTTGTAAGTAAAGTAATAACTTAAGAATCCATTTATAACTGCAACACGCTGATAGAAGTGTGTATCAACATTATCTTCTATAATGGTTAAAAAAATTCACGAACGCACACATTTTTGGTTACTGTTGGCATATTAATAATAAGAAGGTATTCTCTAACGAAGAATAAAATGGTAAAGGAGAGGAATATGCGAAATTTGGTAAAAAAGGAATAGAAATAATTAATAATGGTGTAATAGAAGCGATAGAGGCAAAGGAGAAAAAAAAAAAGAAAATAGGCATAGAGATTTTGAATAAAATTTATGGACTGAAAAGAGAATGCCTAGAAATCTATATTGAATGGTTAGAGATAGAGAAGAGTAAACTGAAAAATTCTATTATAGAAATGGTTAAAAGAGAAATACAGGATGTTGAAGAGAATAAGGAAGATGAAAAAAAGTAGATATTGGAATAGAAGCAAAGGATTAAGAGCTTCGAAAGGGAAATGAAAAAGAGAAATAAGATAGATGCCAAGATTAGCTCAGGACAGGAAAAAGTAAAGATGCGTGTCGAATCAGTCTTAGGATTGATGACCTTATGATGATGATGAGTTTTTATAGTTACATCAGAAGAAGTACAGCCGATGGATTCGGTAAATTGTAACATTACATGCTCAAAAATGACCACATTAATTGATTCGTTGTATAAATAAAACAATAAATAATGTAACTAACATTCACGATTACTACAAAAACGTCGAAGAATTAAAATAATAAATAAATAATTAAAACACCAACGTGGTGACAAACCAATACGTCAAATTAAAATCAGGGGAGGAATGGTAAATAGAATAGAATTATGATGTTTAGTTTGGAGTTGGGGTCAACGGGCTGGAAGGTGGAAATGAAAGAGAAGATGGAACTTGTGGAGATTTGAAAAGTGAAAGAAAAGGTGTTTGGGGTGAAGGTAGGAACTATATAACAGAAAATAAAGATATTAAAAAAACAAGGGGAATCTGAGGGGCACAAATGTATACATTTGAGAGAAAAACATGGCAAATATTTAAGCAGGAAAGGAAGCTAATAATAAAAAGGAAATCAGGATGGGGTACAAGAAGTTTCAAATATTGTGAGTATGGGATGAAGAAAAGAAATTTTATTTTATTTAATCATGTTTATTTTTTTTATTTACCCATCACTTTCTTTTGGGCAATCTAGAATTCCAGCAACTGCGTTTGATATTTTTAATGCGCTCAAGGTATGCGAATTTCAATTGCTCTAAATGCTGACCTGAATTTTATTGAATAAATACAATTTTATTACAATATTTAGCATAAACGCCTGAAAATTGAAACAGGGCGTCCGCACAACTGTTTATAATGTTATGTTTGTTCGGCTTGAATTTTGAAACGTTTTTACAATGTATTCGAGAAACTTTCATATTTCTCGTTCTAATAAAAACGACTGAAGACGGAGCTAAAAGCGACGGTTAACGGGATTTACAAGCTAACCCAGATTTACCGTTATGGCTACCCGAAAATTTTTAAGCGAAGAATTTAGCTCGTAACATAAATATATTCACTCCAGCCGCCGCGCGGTGCCGCTTCGTTTTTCCTTTGTTTGCCTTCATAATAACGACATGGATCCTAAAATTTCGACTTGGTCCGCTCTTAGGCGCGCGTGGACGGGCCATTTATCATAAAGTTTTCACCCCTGCTGCTGTTCCTTTCTCTATCCCTTTTAATATCTCGTAGAAAAACATTTGTTTAGCTTTTAATTATTATAATATTATGCATCTTTAAAATTTTGAAGAAACAGCATTCGTTTACGTATGTGTTTCATCTAATATACTTCATAAAATTATTTTAACGGAACTGAAATATTAATCCAATTTTTTAATACGGTCACACATTAATTTTTTACGAACGAATGTCGCTGTTGTTAAACAAACTCTAATAACCTTTACAATCATGATGTCAATCTTCGTTCGTGTTGTCTTTTTCTACCGTAACAATATGATTAAAGTTAAACACTTTTTTTGATGTTTTCCATAATATAATATTGAGTGCTCCAGTAGAAATTTAAGGTCATAACGTGGAGTTCCGCTTAAAAATTCGAGCCATTGATTATCTTGCGACGGATTTTTAATATTTTATTACTGACGATCTTATGATGATGATGATTACAAGCAATACAACTATTTTCTAAAGAAAAACAAAAGTTTTGTGGATATTACTTTGGAAGTTTGGACAAAACCATTTTTATTTGTGAGCATTCAACCTAATAAAATACTCCAGTATTCTAAGATTTTTTATCATTTATTTATCAATATAAAGTGAGGATGGAAGGAGTAGTAGGGATATAAAGCAGAGGATAGCGCAGGGTCGTGTCGCCTTTAATAAAAAGAAGTCACTTCTATGCTCGCGAACGGTTAATTTAGAAATTCGAAAAAGGTTGTTAAAGGTGTATGTTTGGAGCACGGCGTTGTACGGGTGTGAAACATGGACAGTGGGAGCGGCGGAAAAGAAAAGGTTAGAAGCGTTCGAAATGTGGTGTTATAGGCGGATGATGAGGATATCGTGGGTAGAAAAGTTTAGAAATGAAGAGGTATTGGAAAGAATAGGAGAACAGAGGACTCTATGGAAGTCAATAAAAAATAGGAGAGATAGGTTGGTAGGACACCTTCTCAGGCATGAAGGTCTAGTCAGAGATATATTAGAGGCAGAAACAGGAGTTAGGAGGGGTAGAGGTAGACCTAGATTAGATTACTGTTCGCTAATAGTCAAGGATGTGGGCTGTTCTAATTTTAGGGAAATGCGAAGTTTAGCTCAGGATAGGAAAGAGTGGAGGTACGTGTCCAACCAGTCTTAGGACTGATGACCTTATGATGATGATGATTTATCAATATGAATATTTAAATGTCAATTAAAAATTAAAATTTTGTTTAAACTAACACACTACTAAGTAAGTAAGGTTAATAACGTTCATATTGAAATATTGTGATGTGCTAATAACAAGCGCACCTTTACGTTTTTCTCTCTGGGTCTTCGTCAGACCATAAAAGAAGTACCCCTGACCTCCGCAAACGAAATAATTCCCCAATAACCCAGCCCGATGTAAACTCAAGCTTTCAAAGATGATGTGCCGATAGGTTTTCATAGAAGGCGGACTTATACAAATATTTATCATTATAGAGTCGTCAGTTGAAAGTCTGATTATAAGACAGGCATTTTCACTTATTCCTATTCAGAGCCAACCCTCCGTTTGCCTAAAATTAAAAAATCAAGTATCCCTAACTATTTGCAAACAGTAATCTAATTTAAATCCACTTTTGTCTCTTTTTACTCTTGTTTCTAATATCTACTTAAGATCCATTTTGAGTACAATACTCATGTTCTCAAATGTTTTTTATTTGTTTTCCTTTTTAATAAATACCTACTGGTCATCGCCTGTTTATCAAATTAAAATTAATTCTGGAGCGTGGGGTTATCTGGTGATTGACAGCTAGGGCTTGCGACAGACACCTGAAAAAATAATTAGGATTTCCAAGCTATGGATTGCCATAACTGTAATGAATTCTGGATTGTCATGGCGTCTGTTTTCAAAGTTTGAAAAGTATTCCATAAAGATAAAGCACTGCGGCAGAGCATATCAATTTCATAATGTCCAAAGAGTATTTTGTTGATAAAGCGCCTGGCTTGGTCTCAAAGTCGATTACTTGTTTTCGTACGGACCCTCCTCTCACCGATCACACGTTACCGATCTCCGTGAAAAGTAATCCGTACCATAACTTACGAAGTTACGACGGTGCCCTTGCAACATTATTCGACAGCGCAAATTCTCGCGAAATCGATAGCGAGCATCTCTGATAGTTCAATCAGAGGCCAATCCATGCAGAAGCAAAATCCGGGCAGGCAATAACTCGCAACTTTATATCTGATGGAATTGTTCCTTTGAGCGGGTCCAGATATCTTTCGTGTACCGAGAAGCAACTCAGCCAATGCTACCCCCGCGTCTTACTGCATCGATGGAAACGCTACCTAACTCTGAAGCGCTTACTTTGACCGAGGGGCGATATAATTTGACAATTTTTATTGTTCCATTTCTCTTGATAGACTATCCAATTTCAGACGTAGTGTAATTTTCCAAATACCACGTAATTTTCTACGTATAAACTTAAAGAAATGACGTAGCTTAGAATATTAAGAATAGAAAGTTCTCTGGGCAATGAGCAGCACTTCTCTAAATACTTAAGGAGATAAATAAATAGAACACATGATTTGTTTCACTAATAAGTAAAACCATTACTCTGACTAATATATCGGTAGTTATCCCATATTCAAATAGTTTACTTGTTGTTAAACTAAAATACATTTGGTCTTAAATCTATTTATAGTATCCCTGCTTGAGGCTTTTAATAGAGGAGAAACCTCAAATTATCTTTAGAAAAGGCGAAAACGCACTTGTATGCTTATATGTTGTAAGATGAACCAGACCAAGGATGATTAGTTTACCATATGAAAATCAGAATTAAGTTTGTTTAAACCAATATGGCTCAAAGATCTATAGAAGTATATAGACATCATGCTGTAGTCACATTTTCCCGAATATATTTATTATTATGGAAATAATAGAGCTAATCAAAAAAACAAAATGTTCGGAAAAGTCGAAGCTACAGTAAGATGTCAATGGATCCTGGCTGTTTTAATCGAAGCTTCCAAAAAGGTGTTGCAATTTCATGTAAGTGACCTTTACATAATATCTGAGTACAGGCAGTGTATCGCCATCTGGTAGGTATTTGCTGATACTGAAGTATTTTATTTGTTAGACACAACTTTCCTTAAGTACCAACTGTCTAACCGAATTGACGATGCAGTTTACATACGTGATATTAGGCACACAACCTATAAATGTAATTAAAAAAGTTTATTAAGTTCTTGGTCACAAATTTATAGAATCTTATTTAATCTTAAAAGCGCTCAATAGATAGGCTCGATAAATGACTATTGACTAAACCATTTAAGTTCCTAAAGAGCGAGTAATGTGTCGCCATCATGTGGCTATTCACTGATACTCTCCTACTGAGTAATTCATGTGTTATTTCAAACCTCAATACTTATTAGAAAACTTTTCAGCATTCATACACTCTGTATATGACTAAAATAAAAATTTATGAAATAATTTCAGGCATACAGTTTTTGCGAAAGGAAAAAAAGATCGTAGAAATAGGTTTAGTGGTTTGTGAAAAAATTAACTTTGGATTTATTTGAATATGTAATACACAATAGTCTTACAATATTAAATAATTGTATGATGGAGATCAAGAAGACGTAATTACAGACTTCAACCGAAAACAGTGTCAAAATAGAAGATTCTATATAGTGATAAATTTTTCCTTTAAATATCAAAAACAGTACCATCCATATTAAGAATTCAAAAGTATTAATTATACGTATGATTAAAGTAACATTTTAAAATTAGGCACTAGCTTTATTAAAAAAAATAAATTTAAAAAAGGAAACTACATAATTTTGAAGATAACTTGCATACCAAAGATGATTACGCAATTAAGTTAAAACGTTAATTAGAAAAGTATTGATACTTAACATTAAACAGGTGTAGGCATTTCCTCATTAAATATTCAATGTTCGCAAACGGCGTTGTTGTCGTGTTTGCCAGGGTGATAGGCCGAAACAGCCTGTCGTGAAAACTCATTTTCGACACTACTTATCCCCAACAAAGGAAAAATGCGAATTTTCTTTGATCGATTTAAGAGAGAATTAGTGCAGCGAAATAGCGAAGACGAAGAAGGAGGTGGGTAGCAAGGACAGTCAGTACAGCTATACCTCTTTCTTACCTCTCGTCAACTCTTCGCAAAGTTTAATTAAATTTTAGTCCCGATTATATGCGAAAATTGCTCGGCAGAAGTGATTACGAACAAATATAACTTGATTAAATCCAATCTGCTTTATTTTTCGATTCGTAGTTCAGGCGGCGGCTACGACGAACGCCTCACACTGACGCTATATAGCGCAATTTATTCGAAATTTCACCGAACTGTTGTACGAAAGTGAATGAGAAAGCTTATTCGCATTTGGGCAACGGTATGCTCCACTCCTATATATATATCAATAGGAAGTATTCCTCAACTAACATTTTAATCCTATTCTAATTATAATTTCTAAAGTTTATAAGTACGTATCTTAATCAGCGAGTTGTAAATTATTTAATAATTTATACGCTTAGAGTTGAACGAATAGAAATAAAACTTTGTTTTTGTTTTATATCGGCTTAATGAGTAGCAATCCTCACTTATATTTTCGGTTTTAAGCCTTAATTTCAGCTATAAATCATTTGAAATTCTATTTCTAACAAAATGGAGGCAAAACTACGACATTCTCATAATCATAATAGGAAACAATTGGTCTAACGATGTTGTCTAAAGCTCAAAATATTTCAGTAGTAGAAAATACTCATTAGATGGCGATACCCATATTACAATTGGAAACGAAACATTTTACTGCACTTTTAATCTGCTCCCTTCTACGAAGCGGGCAGTTGTAATACTGATCCAGGTCACTATAATTCTCAACACTACACCTTGTAGTACATACGTCTATTTCATGAATTAGGCAAAATTTTGACAAAAGTGTTAGAATGCAGTATCATTTGAAGTAAACCTCGATATGGTGTTAAGAACACAAAAGAATGAAAATATTAAAGTTACATAAACATTAACAGGTAATTTATCATCTGCTGGATAGGTTAATTGTAGTTGTAATAATTGTAATGTAAATCTCCAGACCACCATTAAGGTACTGCCACTGCCAAGGTGCGTTACTTTTTTGATATGGGTGGTTCGTTAATACCGCTCTCATCCTACCAGAAAAAATTAATTACAACATCAGCAAGCATATACACATACGCACACTAAAAATATTGTTCGAAATTCGAGTTCCGTGCTAACAGACGTTCTATTAAAATTATCTTTGAGTCGCACAAAAACGTCTGGTGTTTGGATTACACGCCGGCTATCATATGTCAAATCTGGCTTTTAAATCTAAGAAACTATTCGCCTGAAAACTTGCTCACCGGTCAATGCAATAACACTGTTCTGCAAGTACTGACCTGTGACACTGGCACATTGACCTACTATCAGTGACATCGATTGACTACATATATACATTCCTGCAATTTTAAATGAAGAAAGAACTACTCTACGCTGACAGTAGTATAAACGATCTCAATCACACTTAATCTAATCTATATAATAAACAACAAACAATGCATGAATCAAAAATACAAAAGAAATACAATACGGATGCTGCTAATTACCAGCTGATTCAATGCGATGGTGTTTTGTCGTATTTCCCTGTGCGACCCTACCAGGGCCGGACTTGCCCTTGCTTGTACATTTAAATGCTTTTTTCGTACTACCAAACATTTATTTAACTTTATTGTTTTATCGTGCCATATCAGCCCCTGCAAGCTCGCTACTTATTTCAGAATCATTATCTATTTACCTTTAAATATATTTCAAAAAAATTTAAAACAATGAACATTCGGACTAGCAAACATTTACATATTTAATTTTCTTGCTTTATAGCACTCTATCACCTCTTGCAAGCTTTGCACCTAATTCAAAAATACCCTGTGTATTCCCCTAAACTAAATCTAAGTAGTATAAAACTGTTTTATGTATAATCTGCAACATTTAATTGTCACTGTTTGTTTGTGAAGATTAAATCGTTCCCCCAACAAGAAGGTCGCTTGGCGAGTTCAAGGGTGTAAAATACCACCACCTCTTCAACCCTATCCAGTTCGAAGGGCAGGGGTAACACACTGCATACTTAGAACGATTTACGCGCCTCATCCGAAGCAATTAGTTCCCACCCTTCCTGTTTAATTTCAGCATTAAGTATCCATATATTTCGGATATTACTTACGGGCCGCATGTCTTAAGGACACTTGTAAAACTGTAGAAGACGCTGCAAGTACTTTCACTGCCGTTACTATGTTGTAATAAGAGCTCCCTGAAATACCCCATCAGTTAAGTGCTTCCCCGAGGTGTGTACTTAGTAACGCTCTAAATGCAACAATGCATCAACTTTGTCTAAATAAGGGAAACTTAAATAAAAAATAGACAGGGAGATCCGTAAACATAGGAAAAGCAGTACAAGTATTTCTCTCCTAAGCCATTTCCTCCTGTATTAGGCAAGAAACACAAGCCAATATTTTTAAATTGTTCAATCGTCGTAAATTCTGCCAACTTCGTACTAGGGAAGTGAATAGGCTTTTACTGTTGTGAGGTTTTTGTTAGTTACTTCTACCCTAGATTATAACGTGACCCATGAAGCACAGTTGATCTCTATATGTTACCAATTACAGTAAAAGTTCCTTATTCGCGAGTGAAAAAATTGCAACCCAGTTCCTTTATTCGCGGCTAAAAATTTATTAAGGGGATTAACCGCAATAGACCGCTCGTCCCTAGTGTGAATTTTTCCGAAAACATGGGTTTCTATTCCAAACAATGTGATTTACCGCTGCGAGATAAATATGTATTTTTTTGTATGGTAACAGGCAAAAGTTCACACTAACTCGCTACGTTTTTGGTTTTCAATAAAATGGTCATTAAAAGCTTTTACAAGTGCTTAAAGTTGATGCTTCTTGTAGGATACGTATTTTCAATAGAAATTAAAAAATTAAAAAATGGCCTTCGACAAGCTTTAGAACAAAGCTTTATCTATCTTACTACAAAATTTCAAACCTCTGTTCCAAATACTAAACTCATGATATCTAGAACCGATAAGCATGTTTTTATTCTACGGCGCGTGTTTTACTGAATCCCCTTAATGAATGTATAGTTGGTACGTGCCGAAGCGTCTTTTATAAAAGATGTAACCGAGAGCACCAAAAAATCAGTAATTGTTTTAAACTTTTGCCTAAAGTTGGTTATAACGATTAATTTTAATTGGGAATTTATTAATACATTGATTTTATTTTGATACATATTGGTTTTATTTTGGAACCTTAGAACGTATCCCCTAT